>NW_027308316.1:0-129570 GCF_047496885.1 Scyliorhinus torazame | reverse complement strand
TAAATTAATACAATCAGCATTTTAATTCAAAGTGGAATAAAACCACTTCAGCTAAAGGTCATGTAAGCTGGTTTCAAAGGCTCATTACCTGCTGAACTTGCATGCTAGCTGTTTGTGACTTATGCACGAGGACCCCCAAATCTCTGTGTTGCAGCTTTCTGCAATCTCTCTCCATTTAAATAATATTCAGCTTCTCAAAGGCTCATTAATACAAACAAATACAAAGGTTCTGCTTTGACAGACCTTAAATTCTTTGGGATCACTCCCTGCTCCTATAACTATTCAAAACATAAGGACAGGGAATTCTCCAGATAAATAGATACACAAATCTTTCTGTAACTATACCTCTTGACACTTAGAATAACACCCTCACAAAAAGTGTCTGTTTTGGTATCTAAAGAACATGACAACAATGAAAAAAGACAGGCCTCTGTACGAGTCCCCTTTGCCAATATAACAAGACACCTGACATTTACACAGACACTTCGATCAGTAAAACATGCATTGATGATAATACATCCAATTAGCCATTTGCCTACAGGTAATTAACCAACAATAAGTGATAAGACAACAGAGACAGTCCTTGACCGATTCGAAGATTTTATATAAAAAGAGGGGCATTTTAGCAAAGAAGTACCCCTTCTCACTCCCCTGCAGGAGTGTGGGTCAAATAATGGAAATACGCCATAGGTCTGGCACAACCACAGTCAGCTCAGTGGCTCCTTTTGTCAGCAGTAGATAAGTTAAGAGCTGTAAATGGTTTTAGGCAAGTATGGTGGCGGAGAAGTGATTCAGCGGTGTAGTAATATTGTTGCTGGGCTAGTAATTCATGAGACCTAGGATAATGCTCTGGGGACCTGGGTTCGAATCCCACCACAGGAGATGATGAAATTTGAATTCATTCAAATTCTGGAATGAAAAATCTAATTGTTACTGGAAAGTAATCTGTCGTCCTTACCTGGTCTGCCCCCATGTGACTCCAGACCCACAGCAATGCGGTTGATTTTGAAAAGTAGCATCAGGGGATGGGCAATAAATGTTGGCCCATCGTTCGGAAAAAAAGAGAGAAAGGAGATAGGGGTGGAATAAACAAAAGGGAATGTCTATGGCCGGGTGGAAGACGAGAGGAATTAAATTACAAAACTAATGCAAGGAAATGGCAAAGGGACAACTGACTCGACAATGTACCTCACCATTATGGTTGATCACCAATATTGAATGGACATAATCTCTACTGGCTGCCTAAAATTTTGTGGAACCATTCCAGTATACTGGTGTCAGCTGAAAAGAGTACACTAATCTCAGGCTCCCATAATCAAACAAAAGGTTTAATAACCTTATTATTGGGGCGGCACGGTGGCACAGTGGTTAACAATGCTGTCTCACAGCGCTAGGGACCCGAGTTCAATTCCAGGCCTCGGGTGACCATCTGAGTGGAGTTTGCACGTTCTCCCCATGCCTGTGTGGGTTTCCTCCGGGTGCTCCGGTTTCCTCCCACAGTCCAAAGATGTGCAGGTTAGGCGGATTGGCCACGATAAATTGCCCCCGAGTATCCAAAAGGTTCGGTGGGATTAGTGGGATAGGGGTCGGGGCATGTGCCTAGGTAGGGTGCTCTTGCCTAAAGTGTTTGATTCATGAATCATAACCTCAAAGGTCTTGGGCGGAATTCTCCGGCTGTTGGGATTCCCTGTTGGCAGCGCACCCCACCCGCGGGTTTCCCGGCCGTATGCGGTGGCTTCAATGGGAAACCCAATTGACAAAGGGCGAGAGTAAAGAATCCCGCTGCCTACGAACAGCATGCTGCCAAGGAACACGTGGCTGGCGGATTGGGGAATCCTGCCCAATTCTTCATCCCGCACAGTAATTGCAGCGATCACACACATTTCCTTAGTCTTAATGGAATACTTCCTCAATATAAGTTGACATTCAGACCCGCATCATGGTTGCAAGCGTATTCTTCCACAATACGACGCTGTGTGACATGGTTGTGACAACGGCAATCTCCCATTATGCTTTTCACATTTTCATAGAATGGTTATAGTATAGAAGGAGGTCATTCGGCCAATTGAGTCTGTGTTGACTCTCTGCAAGAGCAACTTAGCCAGTCCCCCAACCGCCCAGTCCATGCTGGCACTCATGTTCCACTGGAGCCACCTCCCATCTCTCCTCATCTAAATCGATCATTGTAACCATCTGTTTCCTTCTCCCTCATGTGCCTGTCTATCTCCCCCTTAAATGCATCCATACTGTTCCTTTCAACCACTCCTCGGGGTGAGAGTTCAGCATTTTACCACACTGGATAAAAATAAAGTTTTTCCTTCTGAATTCTCTTCTGTTTCCTGGTCACTATCTGGCAATGGTGGTCTCTAGTTATGCTCTACCCCACAAGAGGAAATGTTTCCACTCACATCAAAATCTTCCTTCATTTTAAAAACATCTTTTAGGTCATCCCTCAGCCATCATTTTTAAGAGGAAAGAGATCTGTCAGGACTTGAGAGTCGATAGTCCGGTTGATTGGAGGTGTCAGAATTATAACTTTATTGCTAATTGTTCACTTTAATACACTCGCAGAAGAACTGAATCAAAACTTGGAAACAGAATATCGACAGTACATAAACAGGTCAAATACATGGCAAAGAAAAGCATAAAACATAACAGCCTAAAGTAACCACTTCAAACACAAACATAAATGATTCAAGAATTCAGGAACGAGACCTCGACCATGAGGTCTTACTTTTTAGGGAATCTTTATCTATGGTTTAATCCCTCATTTACTCTCATTGGCCTTGCATATAACACACATGGGCTTTGCATCCTTATTTGCATTGGCACAATTGACAAAACCGTACCTCAAGAAATCATCTTTATACTGCTCTGTTCCCGAATTAAATTTCTTCTTTGTAGGCTGTTAACCAGAGGCCCTGGAGCTCTGTACAGAGCTAACACTAGCATTGCTCTATCCTGCTGCCTTGGACTTTCCTCTGCAGCTCTCTCCAGCAGATTCTGTTGTGAATTCCTATCCAGTAGGTACACTGTCTCTTTGAGTCTCTGGCTGTCTCTTACTTTTAAGAAAACGATCCATCTTGCCAGAAGCTGTGATTTAGCACCAAAAGCACATACGCGGAGGGCAATAGATGTCAAGCGTACGTATAGGGCGCGTGACCTGCTCTCCTGCCGCTTCTGGCCGGAAGACTTCACACAACCTAATTCATTTCATTTAATAGGCGCAGTGGCCGCTATTCCTCATGTAAAAGCCGGTAGCAACTGTTTGGCACTTCTCACGCGATCGGGACAACAGCGGGAATGGCGCGACCACACTTTGAAAAACATTGCTCTACATCATATGGCAATCAAAACTGTTCTCCGTGCTCTCAGGTTTAGCATAATGTCTCTACTTTTCAATGAAAATGAAAATCGTTTATTGTCACAATTAGGCTTCAATGAAGTTACTGTGAAAAGCCCCTAGTTGCCACATTCCGGCGCCTGTTCGGGGAGGCTGTTACGGGAATTGAACCGTGCTGCTGGCCTGCTTTCAAAGCCAGCGGTTTAGCCCTGTGCTAAACAGCCCCAATGCTATCTCTCTAGAAGTAAAGCTAAGTGCTTGGTTTGCCCTGAATCGCAGGTTGGGATCCAGTGTGATGTTAACTTCACGGGGAAATCCCATTGACAGCGGCGGGAGCAGAGAATCCCGCCACCAACGAACCGGCGTACCGCCAAGTCCAAAAGATGTGCAGGTTAGGTGGATTGGCCATGGTAAATTGCCCTTGGGTTAGGTGGGATTGCTGGGCTATGGCGATAGGGGTGGCGGTGTGGGCTTAAGTCGAGTGCTCTTTCCAAGAGCTGGTGCAGACTCGTTGGGCCGAATGGCCTCCTTCTGCACTGAAAATTCTATGAAACACGAGCTGGTGGAGGAAGACTTACAGTGCTGTTAGGAAGGGAATTCCAAGGTTTTGGCCCAACGACCGGGAAGGAACGGCGCTGTAGCTCCGAGTCGGGATGGTGAGTGGCTTGGAGGGGAACCTCCAGGTGGTGGTGTTCGCCTGTGCCTGCTGCCCTTGTTACGTCACAGTCACGTTTGCCATGGTCACAGCAGTCTCTTTGTTTCAGTGACAACAGTGGTACAGTTCCTGATGCAAATTGAATTCAACATTTTGTTGTTGGCATTAGAAATTTAAAACAGGAGGTGAAAGAAGCGCTCGAATAATATCCAGAAGATATTGGTAAGCCCAACAGTGCTAATTTTTTTTAAAAGTCTGATATAAACAGTGGTTTTAAGACCTAGGTCAGTGAAAATTAGTAAAACCATCTAATTATTTTCTCCATCGCAGCAAGATATTTGTCGAGCTATCTAGGCGCCTGCTGTTGACATCAATGTCACCATGGCTGTTGAGGCAGCAGCTACTTGTAAGCTGAATGTGACGGTCTTGGGTGTTATTGACACCAGCAGCAGGGTCAATTTGTTTGGAGCAAGAAGGGCATTGGACCATTGCGACCAAGGCAAAGATGAAATGAAAATCGCTCATTGTCACAAGTAGGCTTCAAATGAAGTTACTGTGAAAAGCCCCTAGTCGCCACATTCCGCCGCCTGTTCGGGGAGGCTGGTACGGGAATTAACGATTGACATAACCGTCTTCAGCGCACTCCACAAAAGCAAACAACCCACATTTATATAGCACTTGGAGTTAAAAACAAAGGGAATACTCCCCCCCCCCCCCCCAAAAAAAAAAAAGCTTGACCTGCCATTTAGTGCGATCGTGTCTGAACTCTGACCTAATTCCATATATCCACCATTACCCTGAGTAAATTAATCAATCTCTGATTTGAAATTTGCAGTCGATCAGGCATCAGTTAGAATCATAGAACCATAGAATCGCTACAGTGCAGAAGGAGGCCATTCCACCCACTTTGTCTCTGCACCGACCCTTCGAAAGAGCACTCTACCCACTCCCCCTTCCATCCCGCCCTAACCCCGTAACCTAACCTGCACGTCCCCAGACACTAAGGGGCAATTTAGCATGGCCAATCCACCTAACTCGCACATCTTTGGACTGTGGGAGGAAACGGGAGCACCCGGAGGAAATCCACGCAGACACTGGGACAACGTGCAAACTCCACACAGTCACCTGAGGCCGGGTCCCTGATGCTGTGAGGCAGCAGTGCTAACCACTGTGTCATAGTGCGGCCCTGCGGTTGCTAAATTTCGATCACCCTTTGTTACTTTCACTCCTCCAACATTTGTCATTAAGGTCCCCTATTACTAGACTGTCGACCCAGTACACATAGTTTCTGTCCACCCTTTTAGGTGGGCAAGCTGGTGTGAGAAAAATTACAAAGTCATTCAGAGCGCAGGAAGAGGCAGTAGGAGTAAATACTGAATATAATCTACCTGTAACTTAAACTAGATTGAATAATGGGCTTAAAGATTCTAAAAATGTCAAAGGTTGATTAAATAGATAAATGTTAATTAATTAAATAACTAAATCCAGATTAGATGTGCCAGCTATGTGAAATCCAGCTATGTGATGTGCCAGAACTTCAGGATGCAGGAGATTGTGGAGAGCATTGTGATTTCAGAAAACATCCCGGACCTCCGCTCCTGAGCTGTTGACATCAAGGAAAAGCAGAAAAAGGTTAAAGCTTCAGGCACTCTATCTGAAATCATGGAAAGTTTACAGCAAAGGCGACAAATGAATTGCACAGATAGAAATAAATAAGCCTGATTTAATGGACATAATGGAGATGTGGTTACAAAGTGACCAGGATTAGGAATTTAATATTGCAGATACTCGACCTTTAGAAGAGTGAAAAATGAGGGGGTGATAATAGCCTTGACAGTAAAGAATGGGATAATGACTGTAGAAAGAGAGGTTCTCAGCTCAGAAAATCAAGATGTAGAATCAAGCTAAGAATCAACTTAGGGCAGAAAAGATCAATGAACATTTTTTATAGGCCCCCTAACAGTAGTTGTAGGGCAGGGTATAAATCAGGAAAAGAGGTGCATCTAACACGCAAATACACTAATCATAGACATAGAATTTACAGTGCAGAAGGAGGCCATTCGGCCCATCGAGTCTGCACCGGCTCTTGGAAAGAGCACCCTACCAAAGGTCCAAACCTCCACCCTATCCCCATAACCCAGTAACCCCACCTAATCCCCATAACCCAGTAACCCCACCCTACACTAAGGGCAATTTTGGACACTGGGCAATTTAGCATGGCCAATCCACCTAACCCGCACATCTTTGGACTGTGGGAGGAAACCGGAGCACCCGGAGGAAACCCACGCACACACGGGGAGGATGTGCAGACTCCGCACAGACAGTGACCCAAGCCGGGAATCGAACCTGGGATCCTGGAGCTGTGAAGCAATTGTGCTAACCACCATGCTACCATGGTGGTTAGCACAATTATCATGGTGGTCTTTAATCTTCGTATAGCCTGGACAAATATATTTGCAGCAAAAGTATGTGTCGTCCTGCTTACTTGTTCAAATTTGTCTCGTTAACATTTAAGTTCGTACACATGCAGTTGGAAAAATGCAGGGTAGACCTTGTAATGTTCTTTAATTGTGCTGATGCTGAATCTTGTGGTAGTGTTAACAAAGGACATTGGGGGCAGCACGTTGGCCCAGTGGTTAGCATTGCAGCCTCACGGCGCCGAGGTCCCAGGTTCGATCCCGGCTCTGGGTCACTGTTCATGCGGAGTTTGCACATTCTCCCTGTGTTTGCGTGGGTTTCGCCCCCACATCCCAAAGACGTGCAGGGTGGGTGGATTGGCCAGGCTAAATTGCCCCTTAATTGGAAAAAAATGAATTGGGTACACTAAATTAATTTTTTTTAAAAAAAGAACATTGGGTGGATGTGGTTCTGGAGAAGTAGGTGGCTTAGTGACCGGGGTGGAGAATTGATGTGGGGGTGATGGGGGGATCAGAGTTTTTGTAATAAGGGGCGGAATCCTCCTACCCCCCTGGGTTGGAGAATCGCCGGGGGCTGGCGTGAATCCCGCCACCGCTGGTTGCCGAATTCTCCGGCACCGGATATTCAGCGGGGGCGGGAATCGTGCCGGTCGGCGCCCCCCCCCCCCCCCCCCCCCGGCGATTCTCCGGCCCGCAATGGGCCGAAGTCACGCTGCTGGAATGCCTGTCCCGCCGGCGAGAATCAAACCACCTCCCTTACCGGCGGGACTAGGCGGCGCAGGCGGGCTCTGGGGTCCTGGGGGCGTGGGGCGATCTGGCCCCAGGGGGTGCCCCCACGGTGACCTGGCCCGTGGGGGCACTCGCTGCCCTCCGCTTCGGCCACAGCTTTCACCATGGTCGAGGCGTAAGAGACACCCCACCCGCGCATGCGTGGTGATGACGTCAGCAGCCATTGACGCCCCCGCGCATGCGCGGACTTCCGCCGGCCGGCGAAGTCCTTTCGGCCCCGGCTGGCGTGGCGCCAAAGGCCTTCCAGGCCAGCCGGTGGAGCGGAAACCACTCTGGCGCGGGCCTAGCCCCTCACGGTGAGGGCTTGGCCCCTAAAGGTGTGGAATCCGCACCTTTTGGGGCGGCCCGACGCCGGAGTGGTTCCCTCCACTCCATCCCTCCGGGACCCCCCGCCCCGCCAGGTAGGGGAGAATCCCGGCCAAGATCAGGGAGGTGATGGAGGAGTATGTGGGCTTTAATTGCATGGGAGGTTTCGCAGTCGGTTTTGGAGGCTCTGAAGGCAGTAGTGAGGGGTGGTGACTTTGTTCAAGGCTAAGGCGGACACTGAGGAGGGAAAGGACCGCCAAAGAGAGGGGATGCTGGTGGTGGATAGGAAGTACACGGGGACCTGGACCCGGACCCGGCCCTTTTGGCCAGGAGGAAGAAGCTTCAGGCCAGTTCAACCAGTTGTCCGCAGGAAAAGCGATGCGTCCGTTGAGAAGGTTGAGGGGGAAAGTCTATGAGCACGAGGAGAAGGCAGAGTGTATGTTACCGGCCAGCTCTGGAGGGAGACAGCGGCGAGGGAGATAGTTTAGGTGTTGGAAAAGATGGGGAAGCTGGTGGTGGGCGGCCCCGGAGCAGATCAATAAAATATTTTGAAGAGTTCTATAACAAGTTATATAGCTCGGACCCACCGGGAGTGGAGCGGGAGATGAGGGAGTTCCTGGACGGGTTAGAGTACCCGAGGTTGGGTGAAGAGGCTAGAGCACGCTTGGAGCGGTCGGTAGGGGAACAGGAGGTGAAGGAGGCGATTGTGAAGATGCAGGCAGGGAAGGCTCGGGACCTGACTGGTTCCCAGTGGAATACTATAAGAATTTAAGGATACGTTGGCACTACTGATGGTGGGAATGTTCGAGGATGCAGTAGGCAGGGGTGTCTTGCCACAGATGATGGGGAAGGCTTTGATTTCCCTGCTGTTGAGGAAGGATAAGGACCCGGTGGAGCGTGGCCCATATCCCTATTGAATGTAAATGCCAAGATATTGGCAAAGGTTTTGGCGGCAAGGTTGGAAGGGTGTCTCCCAAAAGTGATAGGAGAGGATCAGATGGAGTTCGTGAAGGGAAGGCAGCTGTTTTCGAACATGAGGTTACTGAACGTGATCCGGTCTCTGGTGGAGGGAAGGGAGACGGAGGTGGTGGTGGTGAAGGCGTTTGATCGGGTAGAGTGAAGTTATTTGATGGCGATATTGGAATGATTTGGAATCTGGCCGAGGTTTGTGCCGTGGATACTGCTGTTGGCAAGCGTTCGCACACTAATGGTATGAATTCGGGGTACTTTGCTCTGCGCCAGGTACGAGGCAGGGGTGCCTATGTCCCACCCCCCAGTTTGCATTCGCTATAGAGCCTTTGGCCATCGCGCTAAGGAGCTTGGGGTGGTGTAAGGGAAGAGTATGTGGGGTGGAGCATAGGGTATCCTTATTTGCCGATGATCTGTTATTATACATTTCAGAACCAAGCACATCGGTGGGGAGTATAATGGGGCTCCCTCAAAGATTTGGGTGTTCTCGGGGTATAAATTGAACCGAGGCAAGAGCGAATATTTCATGGGCCCCAGTCGAGAGTAATGGTGGGGGTGAGGGGTTGCCAGTTTGTCTGGCGACAACCCACTTCAGGTACATGTGGGTGCATGCAGGTGGCTCGGTGCTGGGGTGGGCTCTGAAGGTATCATCTTCCCAGTTTGGTGGGGGGGGGGGGGGGGGGGGGGGGGGTGGAGGCCGATTTAGTAAGGTGGGACAACCTCCCTCTGTCGTTGGTGGGCCGGGTGCAGACAGTTAAAATGAATGTGTTACTGCTATTTCAGTGCCTGCCGGTCTTTCTATTGAAATCCTTCTTCAAGGAGGTGGACAAATTGATTTCCTCGTTTTTGGGGAGGGGGGGTACGAGGAGAAGGTGGCCAGGATTAGGAGGGTGGTCTTGCAGAGAGGGTGTCAGATGGAGAGGAGTGGGGGGGTTAGGCCTCCCAAACTTACTGTCCTACTATTGGGCGGCAAATGTGGAGAAGATGCGGGGCTGGACCAAGGAGGGGAGACCCAATGGGTTAAGATGGAAGAGGCTCACGTAGGGGGCGAGGTGCGGGCACTGCAAACGGCACCACCCCCCGATGGCACCGGGAAAATATTCGGTGAGTCCAGTGGTGGTGGCCACTTTGACGGTCTGGAGGCAGTTTAGGCAACATTTTAAGCTGGGCGCCAGGTCAAGGAGGATGCCGATTAGGTGGAATCATGGGTTTGAACCGGGGAGGATGGATGCGAGGTTTCCGAGATGGGACGAGAGGGGGATTAATGAAATGAAGGACTTGTTTCTTGGGGGACGATTTGCGAGCTTGGACGAGTTAGGGGAGAAGTGGGTTGCACAGGGGGAAGGGTTTAGGTATCGACGGGTTTGAGATTTTGCAAGGCAGGTTTTCCCGACCTTCCCGATAGTGCCGTCCTCCTCGTTGCTGGAGGTGGTGCCTTTAGAGAGGGGGGTTGCTTCAGCGATCTATGGGAGGATCCTGGAGGAAGACAGGATGTCTGTGGAGGGGTTTAAGGTGAAGTGGAAGGAGGAGCTGGAGGGGGCGGTGTGATGGTAGATGGGTTGTAGTGTGAGGTGCGATGGAGGGTGAATGCCTCAACCTCGTGTGCGAGGCTGGAGCTGATACAGTTGAAAGTCGTGCATAGGGCGCACCTCACATAGTCAAAGATGAGTCGGCTGTTTGAGGGGGTGGAGGATGTCCGTGAGCGATGTGGGAGGGGCCTCGCAAACCATGTTCATATGTTTTGGTCCTGCCCGAAGCTGGAAAGGTTTTGGCGGGAGGTTTTTAGCACAATCTTCGGAGTCTTGCATGTGGATGTGAAGCCGGGACCTCGAGAAGCCATTTTCGGGGTGTCACACCGGCCCGGGTTGCAGGTGGGGGCAGACGTTTTAGCTTTCGCCTCGCTGGCGGGTCCTGTTGGGGTGGAGGTCAGTCTCTCCACCCTGTGCCTCGGCGTGGCGGGGGGAACCTGCTGGAGATTTTGACCCTGGAAATGGTGAAGTTTGAGCTTGGGGGGTGGGGGGGGGGGGGGGGGGAGGGGGGGGGGGGGTGAAGGAGGGGTTCTACAATTCATGGGGTTTGTTTAGTATGCACTTTCGGGAGTTGATTGCCGTTGAATTTTGAGGGAGGGGAGGTGGACGGGTGGGGGACTGTTTTCTGTTTTATATCGTTGGGGTTGTTTTGTTTCTGTTTCTCTTTTCTATGGTGGCAATGATGACAGTATGGCGAATAAAAATATTTTAATTAAAGCATCCCGGGCGCAGTCTTTTGACTATGATCGGCCTGGTGATATTTGAAACTGTAAAGTGAGCGGCGATATACTGTTGAGGAATATGACTACCCTCATCTCCATAATATTGCATCAATCTGCCACTTGAATGTGTTGATTCTTGGGGCAGCATCTCGTTACGCGGAATCAGCCGAGATCAGTCATTGCAGCCGTAAAGGGTAATTGAACTGGGAACTTGCTGCCTTTCCGTGACTGGTGGATAGGTTGCTAGGCCCCGGGGTCTCGACTGCTACCTTCAAGTAAATGAGCCTATGGTGGTGGCGGGCGGAGAGGCAATAATTGTTCACGAATAAATTCAGGTGGTAAAGCACCTGCTTCTGCTTCATTGCGTCATAGCTGGAATTTGAACTTTATTTGTGTTGTAAATTGGGAATTGTATTTCGATTCCAAATTTTGAGAGAAAATACAAAGGAACGAAGGAAGAATGGTATCCTAAACTCCGCATGTTAAGCCCTTTGAACAACTGCCCAGATTGTCGTCCTCAGTCCCTCCTGTCCGGCCCTTGGTTTTACCCAAACGGGCTAATTTGGTGTTGAGAATATCTCTTCGAATCCTTTGGACACCCTGCTGTAAATGGCCTTACGTTTTCTACGCTGCCGGCAGCACAGAATGGTGGCCCATAAGAGTAAAATTCCCGTGCCAATTGTCATCTCGATCCTGGTTATTTCCCACCAGCTAGTTGAACGATTTCCTGCCGTTTTCGGAACAAGTAATTCCCCCGCAGTGGTGCTTCCCTGATTGTTTCAGTCTGGAAAGCTCGGTTCGCCCGTAATTGAACCTTAAAGAGAATGTTCTTTGGAGCGCCTGAAGTAATCTCGAGCAATCTACCCTGCTCTCTCCATGGCTCCTCGGACCCCCTGTCCTGGGGTTTTGTCGATATTCGACAAGTTATCCCACCAAGCAGCAAACAAGTATCCTGAAGTTTTCCCAGACAGGTGGAACTCCCCCACAGTCAGTGAATCTGTAACTTGTAAACACAAACTGTAACTGCTTTGACAAAGTCAGCCCCCAGAGATTATCTCTGCCTCTGGAGTAACTGTGCGCCCCGACCCGCTTTAAATGCTTCCTTTATTGGCAAGATGTCAACCATTATTTTGCTGTTGTGTAGAGGCTCTAGGGTCTGACAAGCACACACGATATAACGTTCCCATTCTAAGCAGCATTCTGCAGTGTTCTCATATGTTAGCTCCTCCTGATGGGTTATGTGTCCTTTAGACCCGGCTCGGTAAACCCAGCCCCCTTTCTCTGTACCCATTGATTCAAAGATCCCGTTAGCTACACTCTCCGGTGGAACAGCCACGGTGAATCTTCTAGCCCCTTTCTCTGTGCCCCACCTGGTCGAGTCACTGCCAATTCATGTATGTATCGGCGGATGTTAAGAAAATATAACTTTTGCAGGGAGACAAATAAATGTTGGGGGAAAGTCCCGAATCTTAAATCCTCGATGTCTGAACGAGCACCTACTAGCAGGTCTCGGGCTAAATTATCCTTAAGCCTGTGCTTTAGCAGCTTTAATTACCCCGGTAGATGTTTAGTTAAATGTTTGGAAGAGCCCTTCATCCTGTAAATCTACGGCGGCAAGTACGTACTCGGCCCCATAAGCTCCATACCATAGTCCCTTTCCCACTTCTCTAGGAGAGAAGAGGAGTAGCAGTTTAGTTTGGATAATTGTACTGAGTTGATTACCCATTTTGCACTTCCAAATAGTCCTCCAGTATCTCCCAGTCTGGTCCTTTTAAGTCTTATTTGGGTTCCGGAGCAATCTTGGACATCTAACTCATAGAATCATAGAATTTTCATTGCAGGAGGAGGTAATTCATCCTATGGAATCTGCACCGGCCCTTGGAAAGAGCACCCTACTTAAGCCCACACCTCCACCCTGTCCCCGTTACCCAGTAACATTTTTGGACACTTGAGGGGCAATTTTGCATGGCCAATCCACATAACCTGTACATCTTTGGACTGTGGGAGGAAACCAGAGCACCCGGAGGAAACCCACGCAGACACAGGGAGAATGTGCAGACTCCGCACAGACGGTGACCCAAGCCGGGTATCGAACCTGGGACCCTGGAGCTGTGAAGCAAAAGTGCTAACCATTGGGCCACCGTGCCTCCAGTCACTTGTGAGACCATCCCTCTCATTAAAGTTTATTTCTGCTACTTGTTGCTGAGATAAATTAATATTTTGATATCTCCATGATTGATATCTGGAGTACATCATCTCAAAATCTGATTTAATTGGTATTAAATCAGACCCATATTAATGACTTAATGTGTTGGTCAGGTTATGTGAAAGTTGCCATTACTCCTCTCTGGTCACTTGGAGTGAGTTACTATAGGCGCGATTCTCCGTCCAGCGACGCCGGAATCGGCAAACCCGACTGAGCGGAGAACCCTGAGTGAGGTGAAAATCGTGGCCGGCGCCCAACAGGATGCCATGGTCTGGTACCTCGACAGCGGCGCCAATGCATTCTACTCTGCGCGCACAATAAACGGCGTTGGCATATCATTAATGGGTCTGACCCGGTATTCTCCGGGACTCCTGCGATGCTCCACCTCTTGTCAGGAGGAATTACTGACGGTGAGTTTCACTTGTGGTTTTAAAAATCGGGAAATTGGCACCGTGGCTGCTGAGGGAGAGAGAAGGGGTACGGAAAGTGTCCAACATCGCTATAGTGTGCTGATAGGTGTGCCACTGGCCGAGGGGTTTCGCTCAGGGGGAGTAGCGGGGGGGTGGTCAGGTGGTGGGCCGTTGGGCCGGAGTGGACGGGCATGGAACACCATTGCCACAGCCTGCAAGGCAGCCATGCAGCTGCGCACGCGGCTGACTGCCCACTGTGAACTTAGTTTGACAGGTCGTACGGGTGTCCTCCCCCCCCCTAGCTATCCTCTGGCCCCAGCCAACGCATCAAAGGGATTGATTGATTTTGATTGATTTGATTTATTGTCACATGTACCGAATTACGGTGAAAAGTATTTTTCTGCAGCCAAGGTAACGTACACAGATGGGCGTGCTCCAGTGCAACCAGTGCCATCTTATTGACTGGAATCAGTATTGTAGCCACTTAAAACGGCCAACTCCCGATTTAAAATGGCGAACGGCAAAGGCTGATGGGAAAGTCAGCCAACAGGACAAAAACGAGCAGCTGCAGGTTGGCTGTGTATTTTCCTCTGGAAAGGCCCGACAAGATCGATGCCAGCACCATCAGCATAACAAAACAACAGCCATCTGCATACTAATGAGCAATCCCCGGGAACAATAAGCAACATTTAGACACACAAAGCAAAACCAGACTCTTCGGCGCCAGCAGAAGCCTACACAATGGGAGGTGAACGACCACCTCAAGACCGCCCATCGATCAGGGAACCACTCCAGCATTGGAGAAAATCGAACCAAGTGATTGGGACAAAGTCAGGGTCCGCCCCGAAAGGCGGGAAGCCCCTGGGAACTATTAAGAATTGAGTCCCAAGTTCAAGGTGCTCTCACTTCCACCTCTTCCAGCTCTTCCTCAGCTCCAGCTCTTCACCACCGCTTCGCCAGCTCTTCAGCAGCTGGTAGAAAACTGTAAGTCTTACTTCAACGCTCGCTACGAGATAGGCGCTCCTAGCTACCAATCTGTACCAACTTCGAATCCCGCAGACTCAGAACCCGAACGAAAGGCCAGTTGTTTCCCTGACCTGGTGGGCCAGTTCCAAGTTAAGTATTGGCCTGTTAGCTGTAGAGGTAGCTTAGACGTAGAATTTGTGCATGAGTAGTGATTACTGTGTATAGTAAATGTGCTTTGATTTAAATCTTACCAATCGGTGTATTGGATTATTGATCATTACTCGGACTTGAACCACGTGGCGGTATCATAAAGGTACCTGGCGACTCAAGAGCAAAGGTGATAAAACATAGCAATTAAACTAAGGCAAAGTTAGCAACATTATTTGGCGACTCTGGTGGGACCCGATCTAGAAGTGGAAAACCACTCCGGGAGAACCCAGAATTTGAATTAGAGATCCAATTGGAAACAGAAAACCACAAGTGTTCAAGCAGTTCTGATCAGTACTCATAATTCGGAAGTGTGTGTATGCATGCGTAACTAACAGGGCGATAAGGTAAAACTGATAGATTTTTTGTTGCGACAAAACTGTCGGAAGTTTGTATTTCGGAAAGTAGCGAAAGCCGTACCCGTATTTACAGCACCGCCTTAATACCCCTGTCCCAAAATTGAAGAGCAGTATTCGGATTAATACCCCTGTCCCAAATATGAAGAGCAGCATTCGGATGAATACCCATGTCCCAAATTTGAAGAGCAGCATTCAGATAGGAAAGATGGCAATGCAGGCAATGCAACGCCTAATGAACCCAGAGGAATTTGCGGTCGTAGTGACCAGCAGCAGTAGAGTGGGACAATGTCCCATTTGGGAGGAAGAGATCAGGAAATATCTCAAAGGGAAAGGATGGCCCCTTTGGAATGAATTCTGTCACAACGAGGAATCAGGTCCCGGGAGTATAGGACATACTTGGTGGGAGACCCTGAGCGAGATCCACAAAAAGAGCTTAGGGAAAGCTTGCAAGCCGATGGCAATCGTGTCCTGCTTGGTACAATTGCGAGGCACACTTAAGCAGCTTCCAGTCTCAATACGAAAAGGCCTATCAGGATACGCAACGTGCAGTCTTGGTACGTGAAGAAACAGAAAAACAGGTAGAAGCATTACAGTACCAGAGACAGTGCAGCGATCTAAAGGCAGCATTAAGAGCACTCCACGCTGCCACCACAGAACAAAGACAAAGCACGCTAGATCACGCAAAGTGCCGGAAGCAGATTGCAGAGCTGCAATCGCTGCTTTCTGTTCAGAAAGGTTTCCAGGAAACCTTTGGAGAAAAATTAGATCAGGAAGACGGCCCTGATTGGGAAGAATTGAACGAAACAGCGCAGAGATATGTTCAGGAAACATGTGCGCAGGGAAAGCCACAAAAGAGAAAAGCGCCCCAAACCCCCACACAGCAGATAGTTCAAGCTCCAATGAACCCTGTAACCACCCACCGCACAGCCACATCGGACGATGAGGAATTTCTATACTCCACCCCCTTAACAGTGACCCAATTACGGGACGCGTGCGATAAGATCACACCGTTCCTCCCCATCTCAGACCCCCACCATTTCTTTGCTACAGTTAAGCATCAGGCGACCATGTACGGCCTGGATGAGCGAGAGCATGTAAAGCTCACGGTTTTAGGTTTAGACCCTTCAGTAGCAGCAGCCATTCCCGACCCACAGAATGTAGGAGGAGGCACCCTTGCAGAAATGCATACCGTGATCCTGGATGCGATCGGGTATAACCGGGGTGACCCCGTAGATGGCCTCAACAAATGTAGGCAAAAGAAATACGAGCACCCCACAGCGTTTGCTGGATGCCTGTGGATCCACTTTGCAGCAGTCTTTGGAGACTTAGACCGTGCCCATTTGTCCCCAGACAACATGGCCAAATGGACCCGCACCCTTATCTTCCATGCCACAGATGCAGGACAGAAAGCTTGCACGAGTTATGATCCCTCAGAGGAGGCCCATAACGGGAAGTGGGTAGTGAAAAGATTGTCCCGCCCTTGGGAACAATCTATACAGAGCAAACCCGCTGTTAAGAATACCGAGGAAAAGCAGGCTGGAGCAGATATGCAGGCAGTCAAAACACACCAGAACCCCGCATGGGTGAATGAGGGAAAGACCAGCCCCACACCCAAGTCACAGGAGTGTTACAACTGCGGATAGGTGGGACACTTCGCAAGAGAGTGCAATGCCCCTAAAAAGCCACAGAGAGCCCAGCAGACGGGCACTCTGAGTAAGAAGAAAGACAGAGCCCATTCATAGCGTTAGCGCCCGTTGAGATCAGATGGACTTGACCGGAACAGACTGACGGTGTACGGGCTCCCCCAGTTGTGTCTGCAACACCCTTTGGGATAGGTCCGGACGACCGGTAGTTGCAGCGAAAATTCGGGGACAGCCCATCGAATTTCTGTGGGACACAGGAGGGACCCGCACCACAATAAATTCCTCCACCCTGTTTCAAAAGGACACGTGGCCCACTACAGCCACTATCACCCTCAGTGGCTTTACAGGCCACTCACAGCAGGGACACATCACAGCCCCTGTACCAATTCAAATCGGTACCATCACCACCAAGCACCCCGTGGTTTTAGTTGACCTGCCCCACACAGCAGAACACATTCTGGGAATCGATTTCATGAATTCCCATAATCTTTCATTCAATCCAGTCAACCAGTGTGTCTGGAAGATGGCGAAATCCGCAAGAGCCCCCGCAACGCTCAACATAGGAGAGTATGCGAACAAAATTAGCGCAGTAGGCGAATTTTGGTTCAAACCAACCACGCTTAGTACGGACAAGCAGGTTAGGGCAGTTCTGCAAAAGAACAGGGCAGCATTCGCGACCCACAAGCACGACTGTGGACGGATGACTGGCTCCGTACAAATAACAGGACCTGACCCTAGACACCAAAAACAGTATGGATTTCCCCAAGAGGCAGAGGGAGAAATCTCCAAGGTAATAGAAAGCTTATTAGAGCAGGGCGTACTTAGATCAGTAGCCTCCACTAATAATGCCCCGATTTGGCCAGTGAGAAAGCCCGATGGATCATGGCGACTGACCATCGATTACCGGGAACTCAACAAAATCACCCCCACAGCAGCCCCCACAGTAGCAACAAGTCCCGAGACCATGCTCAAGCAGGGACTCAATTCCCAATTCTTTACGGTTTTGGATGTCAGTAATGGATTCTGGTCCATTCCATTGGCAAAGGCATGCCAGTACGAATTTGCCTTCACTTTTAAAGCACAGCAGTACACGTGGACATGCCTGCCACAAGACTTCCACAACTCCCCCTCCATTTTCCACCGACAGCTGGCAAATGGTTTAGCCAAATTCTCTCACCCCGAAAGTCTGGTACAGTATGTAGACGACCTACTACTGCAGACAGACACCAAGGAAGAGCACATTGAGCTTCTGTCCGAACTCCTGGAACTATTACACTCGATCGGTTGTAAAGTCAACCCCAAAAAGGCCCAGATTTTGGAAGAAAAGGTGATATATTTGGGAACAATTATCACACATGGTAAACGCGAGATCGAGCATAAAAGGATTGACTCGATTGCTAAATTGCTGCTTCCCCACAACGTCCGGTCGTTTTTAGGACTGGTTGGCTACTGCCGAAACCACATTGACTGTTTCGCCAGCAAGGCAGCGCCCCTCTCAGACCTCCTAAAGAAAGGAGCCCCCTGGGAATGGCTTCCGCAGCATGCGGATGCTGTGGATTCTTTAAAACAGGCACTCATAGCAGCCCCCACACTACAAGTTCCAGACCCACTTTCCCCATACGCCATAGAGGTAGCGACCACAGACCGCACCCTTTTAGCCGTGCTCCTCCAGGAACGGCACGACCAGTTAAGGCCTGTAGCTTATGCCTCCAGAAGTTTAGATGCTATGGAACAGGGATTTTCAGCCTGTGAGAGGCACCTGCTCACAGTATTTTGGGCAGTCCAGTATTTTTCGTACATTACCAGACTGAACCCCATCACAATTCTCACCGAACACATCCCCACCCAACCTTTACTGGACGGACGACTCAAGGACGGTACAGTAAGCCAGATTAGAGCAGCGAGATGGACCCTTCTGTTGCAGTGACAAGACATCACTGTTAAAAGGATAAAGACGCACACTTTTTTAGCCAACAACTTACAGTATCCCGGAACCCCCCATGAATGCGAAATTATCTCTCCACACCACAACACAGGCCCCTTTATCGCTAAAACACCCCCCAGAAAGATAGGTAGTTCAACCCAGAGCCCCCAGCACACGGACACGTGTGAGCCCATAAAGATCTATGTGGATGGATCTTCCACAGTCTTGGATGGGAAGCGCATAACAGGTTGCAGTATCTATGTCGAGGACGCGCAGGGACGCACCCTTGAGGAAATATCGTTAAAACTTCCAGGCCACTTAGGCGCGCAGGCAGCAGAACTCACGGCCATCGCCTATATAGTGGAACACCCAGATTCCTTCTCCAGCCCAGCAGACATACTCGGACAGCCACTATGTCTGCAACAGCCTCACGGAATTCCTGCCCTGTGGAAAGCAAGAGGATTTGTTTCTGCAGACGGAAAACCCCTCCCCTCAGCCCCATTGCTCCGTCACATTTTAGAGAGAGCCCAGGACAGGACTTTTGGGATAATCAAAGTTCGCAGTCACCACCGTTCCTCCTCCCCATGGAAATGTGAAAGCCGATGCACTGGCTGAAACAGGTTCCAGACATGGACATTTTTGGACACCCCCTGAAAGCGCACCAGCGAGTGCAGTTCAGGTCTCACAGACAAAGATCGAGGATCTAGTGGAGGCCCAGAAGCAGGACAGCAATCTCAGGGAGATTGTAAAAGGAAACTATCCAGCACCCTGTGAGAGGTTTAAAAATGCACTGACCACGCATGACGGTGTGGTGTTAAAGGACACCCTTTATGTGGTTCCTGAACAGGACAGGAATCAACTGATTTGTTTGTTCCATGACGGTCATGGACATCAGGGAATCGATCCCACTACAGCCCACCTCAAGCAGCTTTGTTGGTGGCCGAATTTAAAGGAAGATGTAAACCATTACATCGACAATTGTCTTATCTGCGCCCAGAATAATCCGGACCGATATGCCAAAAAGGCTCAACTCAGCCACACCCGACCCGTTAATGGCCCCTGGACTAACCTCCGGATTATTTTTATAGGACCATTGCCCCCTTGCAGGAATGGCTATAATTATGTACTTGTGGTAATTGACACCTTTACGAAATGGGTGGACGCATTCCCAGCCCGCATAAACACAGCAAAAACCACAGGCACGATTTTGACCCACCACATCTTTACAAGATGGGGACTCCCCCGCAGCATTGAATCTGACCAAGGCTCCCATTTTACAGGACGTGTCATGCAGAACGTCCTCACGATATTTGGCATCACCCAAAAATTCCACATAGCGTACCACCCACAATCGAGTGGTATCGTGGAGCGCATGAATCGGACCCTAAAATCCACCCTCCGAAAAATGGTCCAGCAGAACAACACCACTTGGGACTCAGTCCTCCCTTTTGCGCTGATGTTTTTGTGTAATACAGTTTGCACAGGTTACACCCCACACACCCTCATGACCGGACGCCCCATGAAAGGCACAGAATATTTATTAGGTTTAGACTTGACCAGCCCCGAGGTGACGGCCCTCACACACGAGAAAGCTGTGGAGCAATTAGTGGAAAATGTTAAAACGGCTCAGCTAGCAGCCGCAGTGAAATTGGGCACCAGAAAGAAACAAAGCAAGGCTTGTTTCGACAAGACAGTGCATGCGACTGAGTACAGTATAGGACAGCAAGTTATGCTCTCTGTATATAACCCCAGCACATTCCTGTCACCAAAATATTCGGGTCCATACTCCATTGCGGACAAAGTAAGCCCTTCTGTATATAAAATAAAGTACCCCAACGGTAAGACTGCGTGGTTCCATATAAATCAGCTGAAGGCATATGGAACACAGTCGAACCACGCACACCACGTCATGCTCGACGCAGCACACCACACCCCGCCCACAGCCAACGTAACCCTACCATACCCCAACACGCCCAGCCCAGCCACGGACTCGACCTCGACTCCACCCCCTAAATATGCACTCTGCCCCGGAACGCCCACAGACTGCAGCAGCAGAGACAGCGACTGTGACTCGGACGATAGCCACAGCACGCCTCCCTACTATCCCCATGCAACAGGACCCACACCCAGCGAATCCGACTACGATCCAAGTTAACCCTTCATGATCACTTTCCTGAATAAACCCCAGCACCGACCACCGAACTACACTGACGACCCCAATTCTGTCCCCACACAGCTAGTCACCCACTATTGGCACCGAGATAACTCGTTCCGACTCGTCCGCAACGACGAGAGCAACCCCACGACGAGAGCAACCCCACCTCACACCATGCAGCCCTTTCAGCCCTGATACACTCAAGAGTTTGGCACCCGGGAGAAGACGACCTTGGGTCTGACTCCCAAACCGAGAACCTCTTTGCGACCCTGTTCGCAAGCGAGAACTGAGGTGTCCTTTCTGATGGAACCTGCAGAATGTTTTATGTTGTTTGTAAGTTTGTTACATGTTGTATGTCAGACAGAAAAAAACATTTTCACTGCCCCACGCCTATTCGGCCGAAACCTCTGAGAACTTGTCGGCACGCCTTTTCAGCAGAAACCTCTGAAGACTTGCCCACAGAGACTCACTACTGCCAGACACTAGTTCAGCGGGACTAGCTTGTCTGCAGAGACTGGTTAAGGTACTAGACGCCCGTTCGTAACTGCCCTTCTGGTTCGAAGGAAAGAACCAGTACGGCAGTCCCACCACGATGACTACATTTCTTGCCCGTTCTTGTCGGTTGCTCAGGCAGTGGAGAAACGGCTTGGGACCCGCCCTGCCTGGGAACCCCCCTCTGGTCAACTACGCTCGGGTAGGGGAGACACGGCATTGGTAGCCATCCTACCCGGGGACTCCATCCAACTCTTACCCGTCGCGGCACATACGCACCTCATTTTGGCACTTTTTGTTCAAAAAGTTTTGTTTTGTTTAGGTAACCTTTAGGTTGCCAACCACATGCTATTTACATCCTGAAACATTTGGATGGTAAATTGCACAGTCTGCGAGACGGCTCGCACTGGTTCATTATTGGGAAGGGTGTCTTGTCCTAAAATTCGATTTTTGAAAAAATATGAGGGAGTCACACATAGTGACCAATTATAAAGGGAGTAATTGGCACTACAGGACAGACACACTATCGTACGAGATATTAAACAAAGATAGTTACAGACACTATGCTTGTTTCCACAGAACTCCAGAAGCTCCAGGACCGGAGAAGAGAAGAAAGAAAAGGAAAGAGAAGAGCCATGAGGACTTCCTTCACTTGGATCAGCATCATCTTTATGGACATTTGGTTGCGCGTGAACGCGAACCCCATGACTTCAAGCCCCCCCCCAGCCGTTAATGTTTCACTTCCCCACAGTCCCCATGCCCAGTCACTAGCGACCACAGATCATCTTGGTGTGCCAGGTTTATAACCTGGTACTCCCTGTCCTATGTAATAGAAAACCTTACTGGTATTAGCGATACTCTGCTGCATAGTGCAGACTATGCGTCTAAGGAAATGGAGAAGGAGAGCCTACCACGCTCGAACCCCGGTATATAGGATCAGATCCCCTATTTTCGGATACGACCAGACCCCCGACCCCCGCGATCTATAATAAAGAGCATTCACTTGCGTTTATTGTAAATAAAGAAATGTAAAGAACTGTTCATGAGCAAATTGTACGATCCTGAGCTTGACTGCCAAGCCAGGAAAACTGATGTATAAACTGCTATGATTTTGTTTGTATGGTTGAGGAAGGTAGAATAATGAAATGTTTAAGTGAGTGTAGTGTATTAAGAATAGTTAGAGGTTCCAAGTTTATTGTTTTATAATGCATGTCCCTGTTTGACATAGCGCCCTTAGAATTGTTAGCTAAAAATTTTTTGCATAGCTATGGTCAGTGCAGAGGCCATGAAGGAAGTGCCCTCCCCAGGTCAGGGAATGGAAAGCAACATAGTTATGTGATCCTTCACACTTCGCGTTAGGATCACAAGGAGGGAATGTAGCCACTTAAAATGGCCAACTCCCGATTTAAAATGGCGAATGGCACAGGCTGATGGGAAAGTCAGCCAACAGGACAAAAACGAGCAGCTGCAGGTTGGCTGTGTATTTACCTCTGGACAGCCCAGACAAGATCGATACCAGCAACCATCAGCATAACAAAACACCAGCCATCTGCATACTAATGAGCAATCCCCGGGAACAATAAGCAACATTTAGGCACATAAAGGAAAACCAGACTCTTCGGCGCCAGCAGAAGCCTACACAAAAGGAGGTGAACGAGCACCTCAAGACCACCCAACGATCAGGGAACCGCTCCAGCATTGGAGAAAATCGAACCAAGTGATTGGGACAAAGTCCATTCACTTGGGACCAGGTACAGGGTCCGCCCCGAAAGGCGGGAAGCCCTTGGGAACTATAAGAATTGAGCCCCAAGTTCAAGGCGCTCTCTCTTCCATTGCTTCCAGCTCTTCCTCAGCTCCAGCTCTTCACCACCGCTTCGCCAGCTCTTCAGCAGCTGGTCGAAAACTGTAAGTCTTACTTCAGCGCTCGCTACGAGATAGGCGCTCCTAGCTACCAATCAGTACCAACTTCGAATCCCGCAGGCTCAGAACTTGAACAAAAGGCCATTCGTTTCCCTGACCTGGTGGGCCAGTTCCAAGTTAAGTATTGGCCTGTTAGCTGTAGAAGTAGCTTAGACGTAGAATTTGTGCATGAGTAGTGATTACTGTGTATAATAAATGTGCTTTGATTTAAATCTTACTAATCGGTGTATTGGATTATTGATCATTACTCGGACTTGAACCACGTGGCGGTATCATAAAGGTACCTGGCGACTCAAGAGCAAAGGTGATAAAACAGAGCAATTAAACTAAGGCAAAGTTAGCAACAGTATGTGTGTGGGGAGTGTCATGATATTCAGGTAACCATCATGGTGCAAACACACATACACACTGATGGACAGATCAACGGACCAATCAACACACATGCAACATCACAGCCAATCACAAGCAAGAGCACACGCGCTATAAAACAGGGAACACCACAGTTCCCGGGAATCCAGCAGGAGACAGCTCAGGGCACAGAGCTCACAGCAAGCCACTCAGACATACACCATGTGCTGAGTGCCTCTCTAAGATAGTGTTAGGGCTGGGTCCACAGGTTAACGGGTAAAGAACGAACCACAGTCATAAGTTTACAGATGTTGTTATTGATAGTAATAAAACAGAGTTGTACCATCTGCAACCATGTTGGTTCGTCTGTGTAGCAGAGCACCCAATACGACAGGGAGAGTGGAGTGCTAATATGTGGCTGCAGCTTGTCAGCCTCTCAAGTGCCAATCCTGACCCTGGTGAATTGGACACCGTTTTTCATTGGAAACATTCCTGTTCCACATGGTGCCGGTGCTAGTTCATTAACGGTTCCGGAATTGCTCCAGGACAGGCGCAGAAGTCGTGGTCGTAGAAGTCCACCTATTCTGTCCCGGCGTCAACTCTCAAACGGAGAATCCTACCCTATATTTTTAACTTACACAAAGTCCGTATAAAATGCTTTTATTCAAAGGCGATTGGTCCGCTAAATATAACAAAGTACATTCAGTATTTTGAAGAATTACAAGATTTATTGCAAAACTTAATTCTAAACTTACAAAATCGAAAATGTTTACACAGTGTGAAAATAAAATGACTTACCTTAAACACCACAAATTAAGCTGCACTAATTCAATGCACAAGCCTGAATGTTTTAGTACTTGTTTTTCTTAGCACAAGGGACTTAATTGTGAGGGAGATAGATAGTTTGTACCAGTGCTTGTTCAACCGTGACATCTCACCAGCAAATGTACACCGAGGGGCGGGTAACAGTGTAAACCCCCTCGGTCTGGGTCATTAACACTCCAATGTATAAAAGAAACATGACAATGTAAATATTTAAGAAGGAATTGTAACGTAAAGAGCGATATGTGTGCAATGTTATCAAAATTGAATGGAAGAAAGTCAAGGGAATGTGTAACTCTGATGGAAATGTACAGTCAAGACAATTCGAAATGTTCTGTAATGTTTATGATAGATTTTATGAATAAAATATATTTTGGAAAGAAAAAAAATCTCACATCTCTGCCTCAAGGCCATGGGTGGGATTCTCCCACCCCCTGCCGGGTCGGAGAATCGGCAGGGGGCGGCGTGAATCCCACCCCACCGCTCCGACGCCAGCTGCCGAATTCTCCGGCGCCGGTTTTCAGGCGGGGGCGGGGATCACGCCGCGCCAGTCACAGATTATCATAGAATTTACAGTGCAGAAGGAGGCCATTCGGTCCATCGAGCCTGCACCGGCTCTTGGAAAGAGCACCCCACCCAAGGTCAACACCTCCACCCAACACTAAGGGCAATTTTGGACACTAAGGGCAATTTATCATGGCCAATCCACCTAACCTGCACATCTTTGGACTGTGGGAGGAAACCGGAGCACCCGGAGGAAACCCACGCAGACACGGGGAGGATGTACAGACACCGCACAGACAGTGACCCAAGCCGGAATCGAACCTGGGACCCTGGAGCTGTGAAGCAATTGTGCTATCCACAATGCTACCGTGCTGCCCCGAATGCTCCGGTCGGGGGCCGCTGGTAGCGCCCCCCTCCCGGCAATTCTCCGGGCCCCGTTGAGCCGAACGGCCACCCGTTTTTGGCCCGTCTCGCCGGCGTGAAATGGACATGGTCCATCCCGGCGGGCCCTGGCTTGGAGGGCGGCTAGCGGAGTCGTCGTCGGAGTGCGGGGGGATGCGGCCTCTGTGGGGGGGGGCCTCCACGGTGGCCTGGCCCACCGATCTGCAGGCGGGCCTCTGCCGTGGGGGCACTCTTTCCCTCCGTGCCGGCCTCTGTAAGGCTCTGCCATGGCCGGCGCGGAGAAGGAACCCCCTGCGCATGCGCAGGAAACACACCGGCGGTTCTGCGCATGCGCCAACTCGCGACGGCCCACGGTGGCCCTTCGCGCCAACCCCTCCGTCGCCGGCCTAGCCCCCGAAAGTGTGGAGGATTCCGCAATTTCTGGGCGGCACGACGCCGGAGTGGTTCGCGCCACGCTTGGCGCCGATGTCGATCCATCCGGCCAGTTGCGGGAGAATCTCGCCCCATATGTTTATTCTCCCTTGTCAATTTTGAGAATGATCCTACGACCGAGTCGTGGGATGAGCTTTTGTCCCAGAATTCACTATAAAATCATATTGAGTTGCCATACTTAGATTATGTGTTAACTAAACTAAAATAAATAATTTAACATTGGTTTCTCTACCTTGAGGATTGCCTGGGCATTTGATGACCCACATATCGCCACTGCTATGCATCTTATTGTGTTTCCTCCTATAAGTGTGGGTTCTAGACTGGCTTCACCCATGTGATTGTAACCCTCAAATCATTTGAAACAAACAAAACTTGACCAGTTGCTATGTTATTAATTTCATTCATTGCTTCCTATGTGGATTAAATATCATTTCAACTTGTGAGACACATACAATAAGGTTCCAGTTTTCACAGGGTGAGCTCGTACTCCTTCACCACTTATCTCATTATTATTATTCTTGATCACTTTCTTTCTCTAGCCCTTGAGTGAGGTGATCTGTGCAGGGAGAAAATTCACTTTTGTTTGGATTCCAGTGTCCCCTTCGCATAACTGGTGTTAAATTACATTTTATTCCACAATCTATTGTAATTTGAATATGATCTCTGAATAATTAGATTGATACCGCTTTCTCTCTGACACATCCCCACTTGCAGAACACCTATGCAATATCATTCAAAATAACATCATGCAGGGACTTAAAACATTCTCCCGCTCTCCGTTTGCTTACACACTTCCTTGATGACTTTGTTTAAGAATTTTTTTTCCAATTAAGGGGCAATTTAGCGTGACCAATCCACCTACCCTGTACATCTTTGGGTTGTGGGGACGAGACCCACGTAGAACATGGAACGATACAGCGCAGTACAGGCCCTTCGGCCCACGATGTTGCACCGAAACAAAAGCCATCTAACCTACACTATGCCATTATCATCCATATGCTTATCCAATAAACTTTTAAATGCCCTCAATGTTGCCGAGTTCGCTACTGTTGCAGGTAGGGCATTCCACGGCCTCACCTCTTTTGCGTAAAGAACCTACCTCTGACCTCTGTCCTATATCTATTACCCCTCAGTTTAAAGCTATGTCCCCTCGTGCCAGCCACTTCCATCCGCGGGAGAAGGCTCTCACTGTCCACCCTATCTAACCCCCTGATCATTTTGTATACCTCTATTAAGTCTCCTCTTAACCTTCTTCCCTCCAACGAAAACAACCTCAAGTCCATCAGCCTTTCCTCGTAAGATTTTCCCTCCATACCAGGCAACATCCTGGTAAATCTCCTCTGCATCCGCTCCAAAGCCTCCACGTCCTTCCTATAATGCGGTGACCAGAACTGTACGCAATACTCCATATGCGGCCATACCAGAGTTTTGTACAGCTGCAACATGACCTCCTGACTCCGGAACTCAATCCCTCTACCAATAAAGGCCAACACTCCATAGGCCTGCTTCACAACCCTATCAACCTGGGTGGCAACTTTCAGGGATCTATGTACATGGACACCTAGATCCCTCTGCTCACCCACACTTCCAAGAACTTTACCATTAGCCAAATATTCCGCATTCCTGTTATTCCTTCCAAAGTGAATCACCTCACACTTCTCTACATTAAACTCCATTTGCCCCCTCTCAGCCCAGCTCTGCAGCTTATCTATGTCCCTCTGTAACCTGCTACATCCTTCCACACAGTCGACAACACCACCGACTTTAGTGTCGTCTGCAAATTTACTCACCCACCCTTCTGCGCCTTCCTCTAGGTCATTGATAAAAATGACAAACAGCAACGGCCCCAGAACAGATCCTTGTGGTACGCCACTTGTAACTGAACTCCATTCTGAACATTTCCCATCAACCACCACCCTCTGTCTTCTTTCAGCTAGCCAATTTCTGATCCACATCTCTAAATCACCCTCAATCCCCAGCCTCCGTATTTTCTGCAATAGCCTACCGTGGGGAACCTTATCAAACGCTATACTGAAATCCATATACACCACATCAACTGCTCTACCCTCGTCTACCCGTTCAGTCACCTTCTCAAAGAACTCGATAAGGTTTGTGAGGCATGACCTACCCTTCACAAAGCCATGCTGACTATCCCTGATCATATTATTCCTATCTAGATAATTATAAATCTTGTCTCTTATAATCCCCTCCAAGACTTTACCCACTACAGACGTGAGGCTCACCGGTCTATAGTTGCCGGGGTTGTCTCTGCTCCCCTTTTTGAACAAAGGGACCACATTTGCTATCCTCCAGTCCCCTGGCACTATTCCTGTAGCCAATGATGACATAAAAATCAAAGCCAAAGGTCCAGCAATCTCTTCCCTGACCTCCCAGAGAATCCTAGGATAAATCCCATCAGGCCCCGGGGACTTATCTATTTTCAGCCTGTCCAGAATTGCCAACACCTCTTCCCTACGTACCTCAATGCCATCTATTCTAATAGCCTGGGTCTCAGCATTCTCCTCCACAACATTATCTTTTTCCTGAGTGAATACTGACGAAAAATATTCATTTAATATCCCGCCTATCTCTTCAGACTCCACACACAACTTCCCATCCCTGTCCTTGACTGGTCCTACTCTTACCCTAGTCATTCGCTTATTCCTGACATACCTATAGAAAGCTTTTGGGTTTTCCTTGATCCTACCTGCCAAATACTTCTCATGTCCCCTCCTTGCTCGTCTTAGCTCTCTCTTTAGATCCTTCCTTGCTACCTTGTAACTATCCATCGCCCCAACTGAAACTTCACACCTCATCTTCACATAGGCCTCCTTCTTCCTCTTAACAAGAGATTCCACTTCTTTAGTAAACCACGGTTCCCTCACTCTACGCCTTCCTCCCTGCCTGACCGGTACATACTTATCAAGAACACGCAGTAGCTGATCCTTGAACAAGCTCCACTTATCCAGTGTGCCCAACACTTGCAGCCTACTTCTCCAACCTATCCCCCCCAAGTCACGACTAATGGCATCATAATTGCCCTTCCCCCAGCTATAACTCTTGCCCTGCGGTGTATACTTATCCCTTTCCATCATTAACGTAAACGTCACCGAATTGTGGTCACTGTCCCCAAAGTGCTCTCCTACCTCCAAATCCAACACCTGGCCTGGTTCATTACCCAAAACCAAATCCAACGTGGCCTCGCCTCTTGTTGGCCTGTCAACATATTGTGTCAGGAAACCCTCCTGCACACACTGTACAAAAAACGACCCATCTAATGTACTCGAACTATATCTTTTCCAGTCAATATTTGGAAAGTTAAATAATAACTCCCATAATAACTACCCTGTTACTTTCGCTCTTATCCAGGATCATCCTCGCCATCCTTTCCTCTACATCCCTAGAACTATTTGGAGGCCTATAGGAAACTCCCAACAGGGTGACCTCTCCTTTCCTGTTTCTAACCTCAGCCCATACTACCTCAGAAGATGAGTCCCCATCTAGCATCCTCTCCGCCACCGTAATACTGCTCTTGACTAGCAGCGCCACACCTCCCCCTCTTTTGCCTCCTTCTCTGAGCTTACTAAAACACCTAAACCCCGGAACCTGCAACATCCATTCCTGTCCCTGCTCTATCCATGTCTCCGAAATGGCCACAACATCGAAGTCCCAGGTACCAACCCATGCTGCCAGTTCCCCTACCTTATTTCGTATACTCCTGGTATTGAAGTAGACACACTTCAAACCACCTACCTGAACACTGGCCCCCTCCTGCGACGTCAAATCTGTGCTCCTGACCTCTATACTCTCATTCTCCCTTACCCTAAAACTACAATCCAGGTTCCCATGCCCCTACTGCATTAGTTTAAACCCCCCCAAAGAGCACTAACAAATCTCCCCCCAGGATATTTGTGCCCCTCAGGTTCAGATGTAGACCATCCTGTCTGTAGAGGTCCCACCTTCCCCAGAAAGAGCCCCAGTTATCCAGAAATCTGAATCCCTCCCGCCTGCACCATCCCTGTAGCCACGTGTTTAATTGCTGTCTCTCCCTATTCCTCATCTCACTATCACGTGGCACGGGCAACAACCCAGAGATAACAACTCTGTTTGTTCTAGTTCTGAGCTTCCATCCTAGCTCCCTGAAAGCCTGCCTGACATCCTTGTCCCCTTTCCTACCTATGTCGTTAGTGCCAATGTGGACCACGACTTGGGGCTGCTCCCCCTCCCCCTTAAGGACCCGGAAAACACAATCCGAGACATCACGTACCCTTGCACCTGGGAGGCAACATACCAAACGTGAGTCTCTCACGCTCCCACAAAATCTCCTATCTGTGCCCCTGACTATCGAGTCCCCAATTACTAATGCTCTGCTCCTCTCCCCCCTTCCCTTCTGAGCAACAGGGACAGACTCCGTGCCAGAGGCCCGAACCCCATGGCTTACCCCTGGTAAGTCCCCCCCCCCACAAGTATCCAAAGCGGTATACTTGTTTCTCAGGGGAACGACCGCAGGGGATCCCTGCACTGACTGCTTCTTCCCAGTCCCTCTTACAGTTACCCATCTATCTCCAATCTTTGGTGTAACTAATTCCCTAAAGCTGCTATCTATGACCCCCCTCTGCCTCCCGAATGATCCGAAGTTCTTCCAACTCCAGCTCCAGTTCCCTAACTCGGTCTTGGAGGAGCTGGAGATGGCAGCACTTCCTGCATGTAAAATCAGCAGGGACACTAACGGCATCCCTCACCTCAAACATCCTGCAGGAGGAACATTGCACTCCCTTCCCTGCCATCCCTCTAACTTTCAACCAAGATCTGGCTAACAACTAAATTTTTAAAAAAATAATAATAATAACAATACAATATGGTACTTACCTCACACCAATGGGTTTTATTATTAGGTTAGAGGAGGAGGGCAGGTGTGAGACACTACATGTGTAGTGTCTCGGGTTTCCTCGCCACCAGAATTTATTGGCGAGGGACTTCCCAGAAGTCCGCGGGTCGAACTTCCTGTTCCCGCCTTAAAAAATATATTTTTTTAAAAAAACAACAGCAAAGAGGGACAGAAACGGGACCAGGTAAGTGTTTACTTAAATACTCACCCAGCAGCAGCCCCCGCACTCCGCTCGTGTACACGGGAGAATGTGTAAACTCCACAAGGACAGTGACCTGGAGCCTTAATCACTTAATGATGTTGTTTCATTCTGTTGGCCCCATGGACCATTTCATGCTATGCTGTTTGTCAAGTAGTGTGCATGCATTTTAAAAACAGAAATCGAACATTTCCATCTAATTTCAGGCAGTAACGTATTTTGACTGCTTGTTCTTTGACTTCAATAACTTTTTTTTTAAGGTAATTTGCAAAGTTACATTGCCATTTCACATCTGAGAATTGTCCCAAATTCAAACAAGTGTTGTTGGCTTTCAGAATTCCATTTAATGTCTGTTTCATCTCTTCTGAAAAAGTTTTGTCCTTATATCCATGGAAACCACCTAAACTGTGTCTTTTTTTATTGCCTTCTTAAAATCCCGTTAAATGTTTGTCTTTTTTTTTTGTTTTCATTATCATTCTTGTCACCCATCAAATAGATTCCACTTTTAATGTTGTCCCGCCTTGTTCAACTATTGGCCATCCTGTTCTTGACTCTTCATCCACTCCGCCTTAACCTGTCGACAAACAGGGTCACAATGGCCTCCTCAAATGGCTCTTCTCCCACTCTACTCACTCTCTCAACTCCCATCTGTACATCTCATACATATTCCTTTCCTCAATCTTCATATATCCCACTGGGGATACTGTAGTCCACCCATTTAAGTAATAGACACTCCCCTTGAGCCCTTGTAGTGACTGAGATCTTTTCAATCTTTCCATGCTCAGAATCTGCACCGAGGGCTGTTCTAGATGTATTTCCTATAACCTGCAGCAACTGCTGATTCCTTGTTAAATTAATAGGCTACAGGGTGCTTATAATCTCTATATTGTTGGGTTATTACAGCAATGTTGTAATTCCCATTCATTGTGGCCTTTTATGTGGAAGGGGGCACGACAAATCTGGCAAACTAATGCCAGCGCTGTTGCTGAAACTCGTTTAAGACTGGCGGATGTGACCTTACACCCCGCCATCTATCTCGTCTTTTGTAACATCTCACTGGATCCCCTCCCCCCCACCCCTTTCACTAGATTTTAAATTAGGCCGACTATTGCTGCAATATTGAAAATCTGCAAATAAATTCTCAAGGTCTTGAAGCTACTGTAAATCTTGCTCCACTTGCAGTTACCTGCAAAGTAAAACACAAAAGATCCATTCTGCTTGGGGCAGGATGGGTTGATTGATCCGAACATATCTGACAATTCAAACTTAAAATTTTGTAATTCCCAATTTCTGTAAAATCTGACTACATCTTCAGCTGTTAACAGGCAAAGGTTAATTCTCTGCTAGTTTGAAAAAGGGTAGAGTAAAAGTTTTCAACTGAACGCTATTATGTCACCACCCCTCTTTGTTTCAGCCTAACCGGAGACACGATCAGGGATCCATTTTATTTAATAATCTCGACACCCTTTTTCTCCCGATCTCAGATTTCTTTTTCTATTTTCGTTGTGCCAGTTGTGTCAGGAATAACCTTTTGAACCTGACAAGAAGTTTTATCAGAAAGTTAATCCAAAACCGGATTGACCATAATCCTTTCAAATATCCCAAATTCTAATCAACGATATTGAACTAAAATTATCTCATTTAAAAAAAAAAAAAATTTTTTTTTAAATGTAGAGTCCCCAATTATTTTTTTTCCAATTATGGGGCAATTTAGCATGGCCAACTCACCTACTCTGCACATCTTTTGGGTTGTGGGGGTGAGACCCAAGCAGGCATGCGGATAATGTGCAAACTCCACACGGACAGTGACCCGGGGCCATGATTGATCCCGGGTCCTTGGTGCCATAAGGCAGCAGTGCTAACCAATGCGCCATCCTGCCGCCAAATATTACCTCATTCTCACATGTGTGAATTTGTATCCGGATTAAAATTGTCAAAAATATCCTGGAATCATGCTACTGGCTAGAAAGCATGACTCCAGGTTTCTCAACTACACCTAGCTTTGTTAGCAGTTTGACTTCAATCACTTAAACTAGGATCTCAAAATCTCTCCATCAGACAGCAAACATTAAAGTTTGGAGCAGACAACACACATATTATTCATCCACAAGCATGGAAACACATCAAGTGTTTTAAAGCAACAATGACCAAAATTAATTATTTAAACTTCTTTCTGGTTCTGTTGTAAACGTCGAGACTGCCTGTCATTTTTTAAATTCCAGACTATGGGCAACACGGCGGCGCAATGGCTAGCACTGCTGCCTCATGGCACCAACGGTCCGGATTCAATCCCGGCCCGGGGTCACCGTTCGTGTGGAGTTTGCACATTCTCTCCATGCCTGCATGCATCTCACCCCCACAATCCAAAAACATGCAGGTTAGGTGGATTGGCTGCGCTAAATTTCCCCTTAATTGGAAAGAAAATTGGGCAGTCTAATATTTTTTTTAAATTCCAGACAAGGTTAATTCCCCAGAAAGTTGAACTTTAAGCACCGTAGTACAAAACAATGATTTTCTTTTTCCAGTTAAGGAGCAATTTAGCGTGGCCAATCCACCTACCCTGCACATCTCTGGGTTGTGGAGGTGAGACCCACGCAGACACGGAGAGAATGTGCAAACCCCACACGGACAGTGACCCGGGGCTGGGATCGAACCCGCGTTCTCGGCGCCATGGGGCAGTAGTGCTAGCCACTGGGCCACCTTGCCCAAAACAACGGTAACACAAATATACGACCATCCACATTAAACAAAAGAACCACAGATTCTCACTACTCGTAACTTTCAAACAGTTAATCATCAGCCTTCTCTCTCAGCTACAGACTATTAAAGAGACAGAGCACTTCAAGCTCAGCATCTCTTGGTTAAAATAATAAACAAGACCCTCCATTCTTCTTCGTTATAAACTTAAATGATTTACATTGTTTGTTTTGTGCTGCTTAAGCCAATTTACAACAACTGATTTCAGAGGCATCTCCTATGTTAAATTCAAATCTCAAAGGCATTCTCACCCAAACACATTACGGCCTACAAAACCTCGGTTCTCGAACGTGGGTGATGTGATGGCACTATAAATTTCTCTCATTTGTTCCAAATTCCTCTAGAGTATGCTTAAAGTTTACATGTTAACTGGTGTCATTCAGTTCCCATAAATCCAGAATTCAGATTTGCATCAAGTAATTTAGACACGTTTCCAATCAAAGACACGCAAGTTTCTGGGCAATTTAAAACCAAATCGATTGCCTGCTGAAATGGTTAACTTTACAGATCCAAAAATTTACTTTTTTTTTTCTTTAAACCCATTTCAATTTTGTCACTTAAATCAAGTTTGAAGGAAATTTTAACAGTTGGTTGTTCCCTAAATGTCTGAAAGTTCAAATTGGATTGCTGCCAAACTGCAAATTTATCTGACCTTGACGCAGAACTGAATTTTAGAATTGTCTAACACAAGCCTTGTAGCATTGTGGATAGCACTATTACTTCACAGCTCCAGGGTCCCAGGTTCGATTCCGGCTTGGGTCACTGTCTGTGCGGAGTCTGCACATCCTCCGCGTGTGTGCGTGGGTTTCCTCCGGGTGCTCCGGTTTCCTCCCACAGTCCAAAGATGTGCAGGTTAGGTGAATTGGCCATGATAAATTGCCCTTAGTGTCCAAAATTGCCCTTATGTTGGGTGGGGTTGCTGGATTTTGGGGATAGGGTGGAAGTGTTGACCTTGGGTAGGGTGCTCTTTGCAAGAGCCGGTGCAGACTCGATGGACCGAATGGCCTCCTTCTGCACTGTAAATTCTATAAGCCTGGAGTTTGTTTGCAACTTAATTGATCCATTGAACCATAGATTCCTTACAGTGCAGAAGGAGGCCATTTGGCCCATCGAATCTACACCGACCCTCCAAAAGAGCACCCAAACTAGGCCCACTCCCCACTCTATTCCTGCAATCCCGTAACCCCATCTAACCGTTGGACGTTATGGGCAATTTAGCGCAGCTAATTCACCTAACCCGCACATCTTTGGACTGTGGGAAGAAACCGGAGCACCCGGAGGAAACCCACGCCAACACGGGGTGAAAGTGCAAACTCCACATGGGCAGTCAACTGAGACCGGAATTGAACCCAGGTCTCTGCCGCTGTGAGGCAGCAGTGCTAACCACTGTGCCACCATGCTGCCTTTTTTTGATAAATTCTGTGGTAACATTCACAATGTTAGCTGTCTGGGAGGAATTGGTCAGCTGTGGCGACCCGCACCACAGCCAGGGGCATTGCCATTCCCAGATATTCCTGGAAGGGCTTATTTGAGCTTTGCAGACCTCTTTCTTTTTTTGCACAGCTGAATGTCCGCTTTACACTTTATCAATTTGAATGCTTTTGAGCAAGGAGCAGGGACATTGTCTCATCCCCTCCCCATTCCTCAATGAACTCTAGTTCTGCATTTCTGAACCTTGCTTCCCCTGACTCTGATTTATCTAGTTTATCTCATTCCTCCCGGTCAAGAGTCCAGGCAGCAGGAATTCAGTGGTGTCAATGTGCTGAACGGTCGCATTAAAAGTGGCTCTCGCTTGGGAACTTGGGCCGTTCTTTCTGAAAATGTTTTTATTCGGGTTTTCTCTTTTTACACATAACAAGGATGAAAGTGAACATACACAAAACTACATACATCAGTTACAATTCACATTTTACAAGTGCCCAGCTTTTGACTTGGCCTCTTAATCCCCAATTCCCCCTATTCCCTGAGTCACCCTTTCCTTCGTGCTGTCTGGTGTGTTTACTTTGCTCGTTGGTTCATCAGTCCTGAACCTATTGGGCTAGCGTAGTGATGCATATGTTATCTGGTGCTAAGTTGTTCTTAATTGGTTGTTTCTGTTAACAAGCGTTGGGTCCGTAGGATGTGCTTTGTGGGTCTGCGACGTAGAGGAGCAGGTCATCTGCATAGAGCGAGACTCTGTGCTCTCTGTCTCCTCTCCAGAGCCCCTTCCAGTTCTATGCTGCTCTAAGCGCTATCGCTATTGGCTCAATCGCCAGGGTGAACTGCAACTGGGATAACCGGCATCCCTGCCTTGTGCCTCTGTGCAGCTGGAAGTACTAGTCCAAACGCTCGCCACAGGAGAAACTGACCACCACATCGTGGGAGACATGACTGTTCAGTTTCCTTTTCAGTTACCGGATGACCCCTTCGTCCCACCACGGCAGTGACACCGGCAGAGTTACTGATGGGACGTCGGCTTAGGTGTCACCTCAGCCTCGTCATTCCGATATAGGTACTGAGTCCGCCAGCAACAGGAACCCTCCGGACAGCGGTCGCACACACGGCCGCGTGACTTCAAGCTGGGAGACGCTGTGTACATTCGGAATTGGGGAAGGCGGAGGAGGTGTTATGACCCCCTTGGGGGCAAGCCCTTTGCTCTATACGATTCGCCCCCTTGCATCTCAGAGTATGAACACCCCCAGTAATTGGGGGCGGGGTTTCCCTTAACAAGGGGGAGCCTTTCGGTATAAAAACCCTGACCTTCGGGAAGTTGTAGCTTTGTGATTTTGTGTGTACCGTAATAAACCTTTGTTCATTCCTATCCTACGGTGTATTCCTGCGTCCCTTCCATTGGATTCAACAGTATGAAGAACACTTATTTGGGTCGCATAGCTGAGGTGCTTCAAATTCTTACTAATTTATAAAGCAACCTGCTTGAGTCGGCTGCCACGAATGCAGAAAATAGGATCAGGCCATTCAGCCCTTCCAAACTGCTCCACCATTCAATCATTGCTGATTCTCTATCTCAACATCATGCTCCAGCGATCTTTCCATACCCCTTGATGCCTCTAGTACTGAGAAATCTTATCTATTTCCTTCTTAAATATATTCAGTGATTTGGCCTCCACAGCCTTCTGTGCTAGAGAATTTCACAGGTTCACCACCCTCTGAGTGAAAAGGTTTCTCCTCATCTCTATCCTGAGCAGCCTAGACCATATCCTGAGACATGTGACCTTACGCAGTACGGCAGCACAATGGTTAGCACAGTTGCTTCACAGCTCCAAGGTCCCAGGTTCGAGTTCTGGCTTGGGTCACTGTCTTTGCGGAGTCTGCATGTTCTCCCCGTGTCTGCGGGGGTTTCCTCCCACAGTCCAAAGATATGCAGGTTAGGTGGATTGGCTATGATAAATTGCCCATAGTGTCCAAAAAGGATAGGGTGGTGTGGGGATAGGGTGGAGGTGAGGTCTTAGGTAGGGTGCTCCTTCCAAGGACCGGTGCAGACTCAATGGGCCAAATGGCCTCCTTCTGCACTGTAAATTCTATGATTCTAAACGCCACCCCTCCCTCCCCCACCACCACCAAACGGACCCATCCAGGGAAAACAACATCCCTGTGTCCAATATGTCCAGCCCTGTCAGAATTTTAAACGTTTCAATTGGTGGGCTCACCAAGGCCCTGTACAGCTGCAGTAACTCATCCTTGCAATGAAGGCCTGGCTATGTCCACTGGCACAGTGGTATACGGTTGTGAGGGAGTTACCCCAGGAGTCCTCAACATTGATTCTAAAGTCTCATGGCACAAAAATGGGCAAGGACTTGCGGTCTCCCCACCCCCCCCCACCCCCCCCCCCCCCCCCCCCCCCCGCCTCTCAGCTGATGAAGCAGTAGGGAAGGCAGTGGCGTAGTGCTAATAATAATACTTAACTGTGTGGAAGCTCTAGTTTCAGGTTCGCGGGTCCAAAATGTGTGGCTTACAAGATGGTGGCCGGGATTTATGAGAATCCCGGTTGTGTTGGTGCCGGCGTAAACACCGGAGTGGAGTACGCCAGGGTCAACGGGCCTTCTGGCCCAGCGATTGAGCGGTCCTCAGAGTGCTGCATGCTGCTCCGGCGTCGGAGTGCTGCATGCTGCTCCGGCGCCGAGAGGCGTCCCTACACGGCCGGCGCGGGTCCACGCATACGCACGCCGGATATCTCCGCGCCAGCACATGCGCAACATGGCGCCGGGCAACATGGCCGAGACCTACAGCGGGCCGGCACGGTAGGAGGTATGCCCCCTCCAGATCGCAGGCACCCGCCGATTGGTAGCCCCCGATCGCGGGCCTGGACGCCGTGGAGGCCTGCCCCCCCACCCCGAGTCAGATCCCCCCCCCCAAACCAGGACAGCCACCGCGGCCGCGGGTCCGAGCTTCCACCGGGTAATAATAATATAATCACTTATTGTCGCAAGTAGGCTTCAATGAAGTTACTATGAAAAGCTCCTAGTCGCCACATTCCGACGCCTGTTTGGGGAAGGCAGTGCACGATCTGAACCCATGCTGTTGGCCTTGTCCTGCATTACAAGCCAAGTGATACCAGGTTGGAACCACGCCGGCGGGTCTCTGCGGAATTCGGCTGATTGACCGCGGAGAATCGCCGTGCGGGCCTCTTTCACTGGCCCCCACGCCGACGCACGGGCACGATTGTCGCCGATTCTCATCCCGGCACGGGCTTGGAGAATCCCGGCCGGTATGTGTGAAATTTATAATCAGGACAAAATGAAGAGGTGAGTGGAGGTGGAAAAGGGATTTGGGTTATAGCTAAGGTGCAAGTGTACGAATGTTATTTGGGGGGTGGGGGGGGGGGGGTGGGGGGGCTCAGTGGTGCAGTGGTTAGCACTGCTGTCTCACGCCACCGAGGACCCGTGTTCGATCCCGGCCCCAGGTCACTGTCCATGTGGAGTTTTCACATTCTCCCCGTGTCTGCGTGGGTCTCACCCACACAACCCAAAGATGTGCAGGGTAGGTGAATTGGCCACACTAAATTGCCCCTTAATTGGAAAAAAATAAGTGGGTACTCTAAATTTATTAAAATATTATTCTGGCAAATCAAATATTAAGGTGGTATAAGGGCAAAGGTCCCCTGGAACTTAGATTCCCTATATGGGAGATTGGAATGTTTCCTGGAGGAAAGGGACTCGCTCTAATTCAGGCATTTAATTGGTCAGGGATGTAGCTAGTTGGAAGTAAAGAGGAAATATGCTCATATGCGATAAGGAATTTGTCAGCAAAAATATGTCAAAATCTATGAAGAACATTGGTGGCAAGAAGGTTACGGGGGTAATCCTTCGATGGAGCCAGAAAGCCCACGAAGCTCAGCAGGAGGGAAGGCAGTGGATCCGACCTTGGGTGTGGGCTGCTCACATCACGGTGGAAACACTGACTGGGGGGATGGCGCAGGAATTTGCAAAACACTTTGCCAAGGATTTTGAGGAGCAGGGTAGGGTGATGATAGAAACCCTTAGACAGCGGAGGAGCGGGGGGGAGGGAATTGTCCCCTCTGGAGTTGGATCGGGCTGGGCTCACCGAGTTCTCCGGCAGGGGCCTCAGGCGAATGAGTCGCTGTGGGGGGTGATTATTGGATTCCATGGCTTCCAGGAGAAGGATCCGGTTCTGCGATGGGCGAAAATGGGGCAGCACGGTAGCACAGTGGGTTGCACTGTCGCTTCACAGCGCCAGGGTCCCGGGTTCGATTCCCAGCTTGGGTCACTGTGCGGAGTCTGCACGTTCTCCCCGTGCTTCCTCCCACTAGTCCCGAAAGACGTGCTGTTGGATGAATTGGACATTCTGAATTCTCCCTCTGTGTACCCGAACAGGCGCTGGAGTGTGGCGACTGGGGGATTTTCACAGTAACTTCATTGCAGTGTTAATGTAAGCCTACTTGTGACACCAATAAAAAGATTATTATAGAAGTGAATCGTTACTCGAGGTGGGAAGAAGGAAGCATCATCAGGAGCGGAGTTGGCGAAGCGATGTGGTGACTGTCACAATCACCACAAGATTCGGACTAACACATAACCAGTTATAGAAATTCAGATTCCAGGCTGACATACAGTAGGCCTGACCTAAATGCAAGCAGAAGGTGCCTGCTAGAAACCACGAAGCATAGACAGATAGAGAAACACACTGCACATCCGTACACTAGTCAGGGTCATATAATAATCTTTTATTGTCACAAGTATGAAGTTACTGTGAAAAGCCCCTAGTCGCCACATTCCGGCGCCTGTTCAGGTAAGCTGGTACGGGAATTGAACCCACGCTGCTGGCCTTGTTCTGCATCACAACCCAGCTGTCTAGCTCACTGAGCTAAACCACATGTTCTTAAACACACAAGGCACCCGGTGTCCTTGATTTGACAGGCCATAAATATAAATCCCTTTAAACAAAATGGCTGCAGCAAAGCCGTAAAGTAATTAGGTCGCCACCTCTTCGAACATCAGAGATAACTTCTCGTTATATATCAAAAAACTCTTGACACCGAAAAGATAAAGTTGAAGTCATACGTAATTGTGGACTGAGCATGTGACAAAGCATTTCTTGTACTCAAACTAGTAATAAAAGAAACATTGATCAGCCTTGAGAGACAGACTGTCAGAAAGACCAAGTCAAGTCACAAAATTGTAAAGGAAGAGCTCATTATCGGGATAAGACACAAATCCGGTTACATCAGAAATAGGAAGGGAAAAGTATTAAAAAGGGACAGATTCACACAGGCAGCACTCTCACTCTGTCTCTTGCCGGAGCGTGGAGTCACTGTTCTGTTCAACTGCCTGTTTCGTCGGCCAGACCAGCCTCTTGAGACTGTGAGTGTGAACCTATTACTCTGATAAGAAATGTATTAGGTAAATGTTTTATAGATACTTATGGATTTCCATGTTTAGATATAACTTTTTCTCTTGAAGAAGATCATCTGTTGGCAGATAACAACAGGTTACTTTTAAACTTTGTACCTTTGTATTTTATACTCTGAGATATTTTAATAACTTCCCACTAAATAATATAAACCGTGCATTTTACTTTGAATACGTTTTAGAGCCTAGGCGCTCATGTCTTAGATGACAAAGGCCTACGTTGCAAAAGTAGATGATTTAGTCCTGAGCAACATTTCTGAAAAATCTTCCACTAGGGGGGTAACTGAAATCTGTTTAACTGTTAAGACCTGGACCAGTAATCTTCCCCCTAGGGAGAGCTGATTCTGTGTCTTGCAGGAAGATAGTCCCCCCCTCCGGTGACTTACTCAGAAGTAGACTTGTAAGATTGGCCCTTCGGGTCAGGAAATCCTAAAGCGACCGCAGCGGCTTTTAATAAGGTGAAAGTAGGCTCTATTCAGGAGTGGAGTCAGGTTTGGAATGGTATACTCGGCAAGGTTGAGAGTGACTTTTCAGTTGAAAGATCATCTTTTCATTATGTTGGAAGAGGGGGAGGCTTTTGTCAAGGAGCAGGGACTTGGGCTGGATTGAATTGATTTGCTTGTCACTTCAATGGGGATTATTGGGAGGGATTGTAGTTTGTATGTTTGGGATTGATGGGGCGATGGTTGTCGGGGTAGTGGTCAGGGTAACAGTATGGGGAATATATCGCCCCGGAGGGGAGTTTAAGTCTTTTTTTTATAAATTTAAAATACCAGTTCTTTTTTTTCCCAATTGAGGGGCAATTTAGTGTGGCCAATCCACCTGCCCTCCACGTCTTTGGGTTGTGGGGCTGAGACCCATGCAGACACGGGGAGAATGTGCAAACTCCACACGGACAGTGACCCTCGGCTGGGATCGAACTCGGAGCCATGAGGCAGCAGTGCTAACCACTGCGCCGCCCTGGGTTTAAATATTATACGGGGGTTGGCCTTTGGTTACTCTTCCGTAGCTGGGACGGGCTCTGGAGGTTGTCATTTTTCATTGTTCTCTGAGCATACACCCTGGGTTACCTTTGCTAGCTGTAAATTTCAGCTAGTGAACTGGAGTGTGGAGGGTGCGGGGCTGCGGCTTGTTGGACCCGCTTGAGCCAGGTTCAGTGAGCCTATCTTCTTTGTTTGGTGAAGGGGGGGGTGGAAGAGAGGAGGGAGTCGTTTTTCTGGAAAGCTTTTTTCAGGGTTATGGGGCGAGGGGGGTGGGGATCTGGCTGGGACTGAGGGCTTTTATGTGTCTTGTCCTCAAGGGCAGGGTTGGTGGCTGTCTTGGATTGGTCCGGGGTTTGGCCCAGCCCTAGTGGATGTGGCGATGTTTGTCTTTTATTTTTAGGAATTGGTGGATCCGAGGAGGGTGCAAGATGGGGTTTATAGTTTGTTTGTTTTTTCTCTTTGAGGGTGAGGGTTTGAAAATGGCACTTAGTTGTAGAAGTCAATATTTTCCTGCTTCTTGACTGTGGTAGAAAGACTCAACAAAGTTTGTTCCAACAAAATAACTAGTCTTTATTTAGGAAAGGACTGCATGCATTATTGTCTGCGACTTGAGTTCAGAGAGCAGTTGTTACAAACTGCTAATTCCTCCTCAAGTCCGCGCTTACACAAAGAATCAGTTCAGTATTTATGCATTATCATTATCAGTATTGCGTGACTAGAGCCTATTCAGGAATTCGATCAGTAGTAGAAACATAAGCAATTTCATAAATCATGGCACAACCTGCTGACCTCCTAGAGCTCTTTGTCTCATCACTCATACCCTTATCTTGTCCTTTGATAGAACATTAAAAGGTCGGTGACTCCTTCATCCCTTACCTCATCTTGTCTTACTCATACAGCCCTGGGTCATGAGGAGTTAATCGTATCAGAATTTACAGAGGTCAGGCATTTTGGAATAGCTTGACCTTCTCTGGTCTTATTCATGCTTTAAGTTATGCAGACTCAGCCTTATCAGGCCTTACAGGGGTCTGGCATATTGGAATAGCTTGGTCAGCTTTTACTACATAGTACCAAGTAGTTGACCAATTTTCCCATCATGCCATGACTTAATTCGTACAACTTCACATTCCCTCCTTTTGTCATATCATGACAACTAGTTAAATAGGTATATTCATGACTCGATTGAAAATGCAGGTACACAAGCAACCAAGCAATCCTATCCCTAGTAGCAGTAGTAGTAGTAGCATGAAGGCCTTAAAGATCCAATCAAATAACCCGTGACCCAACCATCCTAACCAACCCAGCGGGTTATAGTCGTGAAATTCACTGCCAATCTCTTGAATTTGATCAGTCTGCTATTACTGTGGTCAGCCAGGCTGGTGATATTTTCAGAGCCATCTGGGATATAAGTACAGCACTCCTGACCTACAAGAGCGCACCTTCCTCCCTGCGAGGCTAACAGATAATCCAAAGCCAGTCGATTTTGTAATGCCACGGTCCGGACAGCCACCAGCTCAGTGGAGACCTCGGCCAGTGCCTGTCCAGTTTCCCTGGCTTCTGCTGACGTTACGTTCGCCAGTTGTTCCAATACTGAAGCCATGTGGATCAGTTCGTCGTGGTATCAGCCTGCTTATAATCATGCCTTGATTCAACCCTCCCTTACCGTCCACTCGAATGATGTTCAAGGTTCCATGTGTTTTAGTAAATCAGGGAAAGGAAAATTGATGGGGCAAAGTAGGTGCATCCTTACAATTGACTGGCAAGGACCGGTACCAAGCATATCCAACAAGGGCATGTTTAATTGTGATTGGTCCAGGCCTTGCCTGTTCCATACAGTGGAAAGGCCATCATGAAGAACTGTTCCGTTTTAGTAATAGTCCTTTTGGCTGGCGAGGGGTAGTGCTTAAGGGTGGGTAGGTGATGCATTTGGGGTACGACATATCCCAGACACCAGGATCCTGTCCAATCAATAGGGAGCCACAGGTATGCTTTAGTGCCGCATGTGAAATATGTTCCATTATAGGCTGTAAAATCATCAGCTAATGTCATCCAGGAGGTTGGGATATATGTGCCCATGAACTATTAGAGGTTATATTCCATACCCAGCACCAATCACAGTTAAACATGCCCTTGTTGTATATGCTTGGTACCGGTCCTTGCCAGTCAATTGTAAGGATGCACCTACTTAGCCCCATCAACCTTCCTTTCCCTGATTTACTAAAACACATGGAACCTTGAACATCAGTTGAGTGGACGGTAAGGGAGGGCGGAATCAAGGCATGATTATAAGCAGGCTGATACCAAGCCGAAAACCTTGTCATGTCATAGCCAGCAGATCTCCATATTTCCATATCTCCCCTATCTCCCTTGCTCCCTGTTCGATTTTGTCGTAAAATCCATTCAGCCATCTCTGCGATATGGAAAGGGAGGGATTGGAGAGGTATTCCTTCCCTCGAATGGCCGGGGATGTGGGTACAAACCCAACACTTGCTTATATACAATTTTTCAGCATAAAGATCTATATATAAATAGGTATTGGCATGCAGTTGTATGGATTTGTTTATTCTGTGTTTTATAAAATGAAAACTTTTATAACAAAAATATTTTTCAAAACAAAAGATATTGGGCTGGATATTGCCGCCCCCGCACCGATCCTCCGCCCGGTGGGGGACTAGCAGTCGCGCAGCGTAAAACCCCCCGGCTGGAGAATGGGGTGCAATATGGCGCTGGTCGCGCGCGGACCCAACCTGCTAAAAACTGCCCCCTGTACCCAGCCTCGCCAGCCCCAGACCACCCCCCACAAGTCCCCCTAGAAGCCCCCACACCTGCCAGAGGAATGGCTCCCACCTGACTGTGGCGGCGCTGGTCTCAGTCCGCAGCCACCACGCGAGGTCCACGAACGGTGTGCGCACATGTGCCCCACGCCATCGGGGACTCAGCCCATCGGAGCATCGCAAAAACGGCGCCAACCCCCCGCCCCCCGATTCCGGCGTAACCGCTGATTCTCTGGCCAATCGCCAAATGCAATTGCGGCGTCGCCGATCGTAGAATCTCGCCCATTGGATGTGTGACGCCATTTTAGAATTGTATATTGGGGTTTTGTTTGTAAGCCAGTGCTTGGTTTAGTGTGTTTGATATTTTTTATCCACAATAAGGGTTATGAAACATCGGTGATTGCGTGACGATGCGTATATGATCTGGAACGATTCTCAAAGAGACAATGGTACCCCGCCCACCCTGTTACCAGATAGCAACCCAATTGCCATCTCCAGTAGAGACAAAGGGACATAAAGCGGTTTCCTGTATAATGCCCAGACAGATTTTTGGGGATTTGCCTTCCCATTTGGAATACACAAAGAATGGGTTAAAAGAACAAAGAACGGGGCTTCCAGTGACGGCGGGCGGGAGGTGGCCGCACAATGGAGGGCTCCCGTTCGGTAACGGCATTTTCGGGGCTTTAAGCCCGGTCCCAGGGTCCACGGAGACGGCAGAAACAGGGAGAAGGCACGGAGGAGGCACAGTGAAGACACAGGAGGAAAAAAAACCCAAAGAAAAATGTCGAGGGTGAGCAAAAAAACGGCCGAAAAAAAAACACCTGAAGGTCCATCGGGGAGTGGAAAGGTCACCGCAGGGTCACCGAGGAAAATGGAGGCTGGAGCACCAGGGAAGGCCGCACTGCTTACGGCTGAAGAAATAACTAAGGTGATGGCTGCGGAATTTGAAAAGCAGTTGGCGCAGATTGCGAAATGCATGGAGACGGTGAGGAAGGAGATGAGGGAGGTTTTGAGTCTGCTGGTGGAGGAGGCGGTTTCCCGGTGAGGACGGAGGTGGCGAGCGCAGTGGCGGAGGTGCGAGAGCAAGGGGAGGCGCTGAAGGAAGTGGAGGAGACGTTATTGCAGCACGGTGATCAACTTGCCTCGATGGGGAAAGAGATGCGGAAGGTGATGGATACTAACAAGGATCTGCGAGGAAAAATGGAAGACCTGGAAAACAGATCCAGGCGACAGAATTTGAGGATTGTGGGGCTGCCCGAAGGAGTTGAAGGACCAAAGCCGACTGAGTATTTTGCCGCGATGCTGGCAAAACTATTGGGGGAGGGGGAGGATCCCTCCCGATATGAACTGGATCGGGCTCATCGGTCGTGGAGGCCAGTACCAAAGGCAAGTGAGCCGCCAAGGGCAGTGACTCTGTGCTTCCGTAGGTACAGTGTGAAGGAGAAGGTCCTGAGCTGGGCCAAGCAGAAGCAGGTGGTGCAGTGGGCTGGAGCTGGTATACGTGTATACCAGGACTTTACGGTGGAGCTGGCAAGGAGGCGGACTGCCTTCAACCGGGTGAAGAGGGCACTGTACATTAGCAAGGTGCGGTGCGGCATTGTATATCCAGCGAAGCTGAGGGTGACTTACAAGCTCAGGGACTTTTATTTTGGAACGGCGGAAGCAGCGGAGGAGTTTGCAAAAGCAGAAGGACTGTGGCAGAACTGACAAATTGAGGAATGGCCATGTGCCGATGTAACCTCATGACTGTATTTTCTTCTTTTTTGTATCACTGCGCGCGGGTGTAGAGACTAAAGGAGCCAATGTGGTATATATTTGGACAAGGGAAGGGACGGGACTTTCACTCAAAATGAGAGTTCTTTGGGGTGTAGGTGGATATGCGGGGTTTGTGTGCTAAAAGGGGATCTTTGGGCTTTCCTAGGGCCGGGCAAGTGGGAAAGGGACCCGGGCGGGGGCCTCCACGCTGGCCGGTGTGTGCCGGCCAGTGAACGGGAGTGAGGTGGGGGGAGGGGCTGTGGCCATCGGAACCTGGTAGAACAGGGTCCGAGTGGTCTAGCCGGGGTGGAAAGTTGGGGGAAGGAACCGAGGTTGGGACGAGGAGTTTTACAAGAGGCAGTGGACGGGAGGGGCTGGAGACCTTTGGGGGGGGGGGGGGGGGGAGCTCTGTAAGATTAAGGGTGACTACGGGTAATCCCTGGTTCCTTTTTGTCATTTGTTTATGTAAACATGCGGGTTGAGGTTTGGGGGTTGGTGGGTAGATGGGATCGTTGTTATTATGGGGACTGACATATCTTGCTGATTATTGTTTATTGTTGATGGATGTAAATGTGGGAGAAAAGGAGGAGAATAATTTTTTTTTAAAAAAAAACAAAGAACAATACAGCAAAGCAACAGGCCCTTCGGCTCTCCAAGCCTGTACCAGTCATGATACCACCCTTAGCCAAGGCCCTCAGCACTTCCTTGTGCCGTATCCTTCTATATCCATCGTATCCATGCATATGTCAACATATCTTTTGAATGCCAGTAATGTGTCTGCCTCCACCAACCGCCACCCTCCCCCTCCCCCCCTGGCAGCGCGTTCCAGGCACTCACCACCCTCTGTGTAAAAAACCTGCCTCGCACATCTTCTCTAAACTTTGTCCCACGGACCTTAAACCTATGCCCCCTCGTAACTCACCCTCCACCCTGGGAAAGAGTGCCTGCCCATCCACTCTATCCACGCCCCTCATAATCTTGTAGACCTCTATCAGGTCGCCTCTCAACCTCCATCGTTCTGATGAAAACAGTCCGAGTCTATTCAGCCTGTCTGCATAACTAACACCCTCCCGACCAGGCAACATTCTGGTAAATCTCTTCTGCACCCTCTCCAAAGCCTTCACATCCTTCTGGTAGTGTGGCGACCAGAATCGTGCGCAATATTCCAAGTGCGGCCGTATCAAGGTTCTATACAACTGTAGCATGACTTGCAGTTTTTATACTCGACGCCCGTCCAATGAAGGCATACCTTGTCCACTTGTGTTGCCAGTTACAAAGATCTATGAACCTACACCCCCAGATCTCTCTGACTTTCTACATTCCAAAGAGTTTTGCCATTTACGGTATATTTCCCCTTTATGTTAGACCCTCTATGTGCAGGATAGAGGGGTCAATTACTAGGGGGCATAGGTTTAGGGTGCGAGGGGCAAGGTTTAGAGGAGATGTACGAGGCAAGTTTTTTTAAACAGAGGGTAGTGGGTGCCTGGAACTCGCTGCCGGAGGAGGTGGTGGAAGCAGGGACGATAGGGACATTTAAGGGGCATCTTGACAAATACATGAATAGGATGGGAATAGAGGGATATGGACCCAGGAAGTGTAGAAGATTGTAGTTTAGTCGGGCAGCATGGTCGGCGCAGGCTTGGAGAGCCAAAGGGCCTGTTCCTGTGCTGTACATTTCTTTGTTCTTTGTTCTTTTGAAGTCGACTCTATGGATTCTTGAATAGCAACAGTTGCCGTGCAATGTAATCTACCTCTCACGAGACAAGGACTGTTCCATATCTCTTCTTTTCATATTTACTTACTTTGAACTCAATTTTCCCTTATAACCTTTATGATTATGTTTTACCGTTTTCTTGCCGTTAGTAATCAATAAACTATCTTTAACTCACGAGAGCCTGATTAAATGAGCTCCTTTTAAAACATAACTATTGGGTCTGGGAAACAGGTACCAAGAAAAGGGGTCGTTTTTAGACTAATCCTTGTTGCTACCCAACAGGGGGTGGGGGTGGGGGGGGGGGTTGAATAAAAGACAAGGGAGCCAGTTCATACCTCCGCATCTGAGATTGTAACAGTTTGCGGGTATCACAGCCGGAAGGTGACAAGTCGAGGAGGTCTCGCTCAGAAGAACAACTTTGGAGAACCTCATCTGGGGTGGGTCTTAACAATGCTAACGCAGCATCCTTCTTCGCAGTGCAGAAACGGTTCTGACGACTTGCATGGCAGGCCGTTAACGGTTGTCATTCAGTCGAAAGATGTGCAGGTTAGGTGAATTGGCCACGCTAAACAGCCCCCTTAGTGTCCAAAGATGTGCGGGTTGAAGGGCGGGGGGGGGGGGGGGAGTGTGCGGGGATAGGACTGGGGGAGTGGGGACTAGGTAGGGTGCTCTTGGTAGGATCGGTGCAGACTTGATGGGCCAAATGGCCTCCTTCTGCACTGTAGGGATTATATGGATTCACATTTAGCAGACTGTCACTGGCAGTTACACAACAGTAAATTTAAGTAGCATTTATATATACACACCACCTTTTATCTCCTCGGGCTCTCCCATCGCACATTGTGAACAATGATGTACTTCTGAAGTGTCGTCACTATTGAAATGTAGGCAAAGTATAACAATCCAACAGGGCTGTCGGAGTAGATGCAGGGAGGATTGGATCATCTAGAACCAGGGGATACAGTCTTCCGATACAGGGTAGACTATTTAGGACTGAGAAAAAGAAATATTTCTTCACTCAAAGGGTAGTGAACCCTGTGGAATTCTTTTACCACAGATCGTGTGGAGGCCTAGTCACTGAATATATTCAAGCCAGCAGGAATATGCAATTGAGACCCCCCCCCCCCCCCCCCCCCCCCCCCCCCCACCCTCCCCGGTGGGGTGGGCCTGTGAGACAAAGGTATAGATTTTGGGGCCTTTTTCCACCCATGACACGTTCTTTTCATCTAATTTTCCCCCCTCCTTCTGTGTCAATCATCCTGTAAGATTATGTCCAATCTGTTAGTCATTGTTCCATGTGCCTGCTACTCATAGATCATAGAATCCCTATAGCGCAGAAGGAGGCCATTTGGCCCATCAATTTTCGCTGGCCCTCTGAAAGAGCACCCCAGCTAAGCCACCCCCACCATATCCCTGTAACCCCATCTAACCTGCAAATCTTTGGACTGTGGGAGGAAACTGGAGCCTCTGGAGGAAACCCACACAGACATGGGGAGAACGTGCGAACTTCCACACAGATACCTAGGTTCCTGGTGCTGTGAAGCAGCATTGCTAAACCACCATGCTGCCATGCTGCCTGTGTGCTTGGCATGTTACAGATATATCTGGTTAAAACCAAGTAAACTTAGTTAGAGACAAGCAAGCCATGGACCAGGAAGAATTTTCTCCACAGTGGCATCTTGTAACCCAATCTTGCAACTACAGTTGACAATTTAGAGCCAAGATGTGTTGACATACCAATTTACAATAGGCAAAGTTGACATAAAATTGTGACAATAGTGAGTATTGTGGGCAGGATCGTATGTTTTATAGTATGTTTTTTTCACCGAATTGTTAACATTCTGACTTCTTTTTATTCTTAGGAATCATTAATAACTAGACAACAAGAGCAAAGCTGATCAGGTGAACCAAGTTAAACACATAAGATGCAACACCATGTTCCAAATAATTCTGCTCACCGTGTCTTCGACAATCAACATGGGCTGATGGCATCATACCCATTGCCCCAGCAGGCTCTTCGGAGATCTGAATATGCTTATGATGGGTCGCCTTCATCAAATTGCCAGTCTTGGAAGGTCAGTTGTGGATCTAACTATTTTGCGAATGGATCTGCACCAAGTTACTCATATGACGATGCCAATCAACTTGCCTACCCTTCAGATGAATTATCATCGTCTTGCTGGGGCGCCACTTCTTATCACTCCTATCTGTTGTCCTCACTAACTGGAGATTCCCAATCTAAAATTGGACCCCACCCTGCCTATTCGAGGTCTCTGCAAACGGAGAGCCAGCCTACTTGTTTTCAAAATAGATCAACATCATTGGACTTATCGTCCATCAGAACTCCCTCTGAGTTTGCACCTTCTCAAAGCAGCTCGACACGGTGGAACCAAAAGGCCCACCCAAGCGTTGGGAATTTCCCATCACATCAAAGCCCTGCCTCTGGTGGTGTGCCCCCTGGAGCTCGGAGCTCTCTCGCGACTTGGGCGGGTTCACCCCTGCTGAACCGTAAGATTTGGCCCGTTTCAGAGCAACGGCCGAGGTGGTCTGACCATAAGACGGCCTTCGCTGCTGGACCCCCCGTACATTGTTGGAATGGCAACGCATGTTCCAATCGTCAACAGGTTCACGGTTCTTTTCGCCATGCGGTTCGCCAGCAGCCTTCCGACGTAGGCTATCACGGTCTGGACCCATTTCGAAACCTTAACACTGGAGTTTGCAAAGACTACCACGTGTTTGAGGCTGGCCAGCTGGGAGAGGGAATGCGGGTGCTCCGATGGGACAACATCTCTCCTCCACAGGCAGCAACTGGGAAACACTTTATGAAGCTTTTGCAGGAAGGGACCCTCGACTACATGTATGGAGCAGGGGCAAATGGAGATGCTCTTTGTACTTGTGGGGGGTGCTCACCGTCTGCTTCGGCTCTGCCAACAGATGCTCAAATGTTTAGTAGCCCCACTTCTCAAAATCACCCAATAGACACAAACCAAAGCTTTTGTGGCATGTACTCTCAAAAGAATTCTCAGTCTTCTCGCAAGCGAAAGAGCTCAGAAGTACTGAAGTTTCTCCCAGAGCTTACCATCGGAGAGTTAAATGCCTTGATTTTTGCGTTTGAGATTACCGAGAGAAGGAAACGAAAAGCGGCCTGGCTGGACTTGCTGTCCCGTAAAGTGAGGGCACAGCAGCAGAACCCCGCAGCGGTGCATTCGAACCAGTTTACAACCCCGAACCCATCGTCTCCGGGCGCAATTCTAATACCCGAAAGATCTGCCGATTTGGTGAACGGACAACATTTGGAAATCCTGGACTCTTGCCCTCCTCAAGCTCTCCAGGATCTACAGAAGGATAAAGGACACAATTGGCAGGCTTCCCGTGTCGACCATCTGTCTCTCAACGCAAACCCAACTAATTATTCAAACTTTAAGGATCCGAACAACACCACATCAATCAGCAATCACTGTACCCAACACAGAAACTTGGACGGCTATCCTGCTTGTCCAAGACAAGGTACGCAGCGGGCTTTAGCTCCCCACATGGTGGACCAGCAACACTGCCAGTCACTGGCAGAACAAACCAGCCCATCCCTCCAAGCTCACGAGGAGAAAGAATCCATTTGTCACAATGGTGCAGGGACTCTTTATTCCCCCACTTTCGGCGCTGAGTGCAACATAGCAGATTGTTCATTTAGCTGCTTTGACTCCAGCTCAACGAGCCAGAAAACCTTTGCCTCTCAACCTGCGACCCCCAATTATCTGGGCTCAAACCAACAAAATGGAGGATGTCCTCCTCCCCCACAGTCACTGGATGTCATAAATGCAGCAGACGCAAATCAAACCGATACTCCAGACCCAAAGGCAAGTGCTACTCAGCATGATGAGCAGGGTCTGAAGGAAATCAGAGCCTTATACGATATGTTGCGAACTTCGTACAAAAAGAAAATGAACAGTTGTTCAAAACGTCCGAAGCTCGAAGGAGGCTATTCCACCAGCGTACAACCGATCTTGTCTGAATTGAGCCAAATGACCATCACCTCGTCGGTGCCTGGCAGCCATGCTTCCCAGGGGGTTGACTGCCAAGACGCTTGGTGTCCGAGCGCAGGTTTCCAGTCGAGTTCACAAAACACTATGATAGCCCAGCAGGTGGCAGAGTTTGTGCACAGTGAATGTTCCCCAGTCGTTGAACCGTGCATGTCGAGCTCTTCCACTCCCTCTCACTCAACAGCTCAGGAGAACCAGAATGCAGAAACCTCCCCTTCTGTGTTTGAGGTTTTTAGCGGTGTGAAAGATGCGGCTCCTGTCACACCATCAGAAGACACGACGGAAGGGTCATTGGCGCATCCTCTCCCGTCCGGGGATCAAGTCATCTGTGACGTTTGCCCAGGTGGCGCCAGGCCTCTCACCCCAAACTCAGCTGATGCTCTGAGGCCATCGAGATGCTCCAGCGAGGGGTTGGCAAACCTGCGACCCGCGGGTGAAATGGACGATGCGCGCCCTCCTCAAAGTGTATCGGCGGGCCAAATCCCAGGGGGCTACCTTGTCAGTAAGCGCTCTGCAACTTTAGGGGGCTTCCAGGAGAACTTGACTCAACCGGCAAGGCCTGAAGAACTGACCGCTGGCGCAGGTGTTCCCTTGTCAAATGCAGAAGCGGGTGGTCCAGAGCATGTTGCTACAGATCCACTTTCAGAGAGATTTCCCGAACAACAGGTTGCCTTCCCTGCTGCATCTTGCAAACCGCTCGGCGCTCCATCAAACCGAGCAAACCCTTTGGTTCGCAGCCGAGGGCCGTCGGGGCTGCGCTGTGAATCCAGCAGTGGGGTTTCTGCAGGAATCCATACCGAAAATCAGCCTGGGCCTTCTGACCTTTCCACCACAAACAATAGCAAAATAAATAATGTATCCACGGAAAAGGAGTTACACCCAGTAGCAAACTCTGAGGTCCTTTCAGCAAAGCAATCAGATACTTTGGAATTCATTTTACGCTCTTTAGGTATCATCCCGGAGGACAATGATGGAGTCGGTGCTGTAATTCTGACTTCATTGCCTTCCGGGGTAACCAATCCCAATCGGAGCACAGCTGCCTCCTTGCCAGCACATCTACCTTGTACAGACGAGAAACAGACACAGTCCTTAATTCAACCGTCATTTAATACAGCAATATCAAGTGAAAAGCAGCAAGTGATTGCCTCACCGGATCCTCATTCGATAGGGTCCAAGGTAACCAGAGATTGGTCAGATGTCGCATCTTTCTGCCCTGGAGAGGGCCAACAGACTTGGACGGTCAGAACAGCGGCGGTCAGAACAGCAGTTGACCCTTTACAGGATGACAGGACAACCTCTGCTGTCGGCAAACTGAAACCTGATGGAGCATGCCACTCGATCTCCGTTCATCCACCCAACGGCCAGGCGGAAAGTGGTCAGAATCCAGTGGTCGCCACAGCATGTAATGGCGCAGACCACAAGCCCCCCTCGCAGGAAGCTGAACTGGAAAGTGCGATAGCCTCCTTGGCTTCAGTGAGCGTAGGAGGCGGTCAGAATGTCGAAGAAACGCTAGCTGGTAATCTAGCTTGTGCCCGAACAGTAGGACAACACAATGTCGTAACCAGCCCGGTTCAAATGGAACATGACACGTTGAACGGGGTCGCAAGTTGCATAGAGAACGATATTTCGATTGGTCCTGTCAGCTCTTCCGTTTCACACACAGTTTCAGCTGACTTTGTTGGACCGCCATTGACTGCACGGGTTGAAGAAGTGCAGGAAGCTCTGCCTCCTTCTTCTGCAGGCGGTGGTAATTTACTGAAAAGTCTGCTTTCTCCAGCCAGTGCCCCATCCTGTGTGCAGTGGGCACAACTAACACAGTTAAGAAATCCATGTTCTGTGGGAATGAGTGGAAGCGACAGTGGCTACCCATTGAGGAATTCTTCAGGCTCTTTCTCTCCTACCGAAGAGCCAGATCTAACTGACTGCTCGGGTACCAGTGCGACCGATGTAAGTTTATTTAGGTATGAGCAGCATGTAGATGATAGGCTTCATGATTCACGGAGAACATTATGGCAGCAGCTGGATGCAGTTCCAGACGAAAGCACTCCAAACTGGACCTTTGAGCCGTTTGAAACTCCTCTTTCAGTGACACACGGCAGCCGAGAGGGCCTGAGGTCGAGCAGTGAAGAAAGCCTTGAAAAGCCAATGGACTGTACCCTGGTGGCTGCTGCCGGCAGCTTGCCCGGGACGGGAGATTCATCGAGCAGGGGTAACGCCAGCAACTGTCTGCATGTGATGCAAGCAATACTGTACTCCAGAGCTAGAGGGCTGAGACGTGCGAGAGCAGCTTCGGGAATTCGTTCCTCCCCTGGCAATGGCAAAGCAAACACTGGTCGCCTGGCTGTCGGGCAGGCATCGCTGGTGCAAAAGGGAACACTTGATGGCCGCACAGGGGCCTCGGAACATGCGGCCAAGGATTTGCTATCGGGAATCAGGATCACCTTTGTGCTCTCACTTCCAGAATACTGGGAACACTGGAAAGTCAGAAACAGCGCAAAACTAATTTCAAACCTGTTGCTCACCACCGGCCGGGAGTTGCTGCGATCCTCGGAGAAACGGAGGGATTTTCCCACAAAGCCGACGGAACGGCACCCAGACGACTTAAAGGGGCCGTCGTGTGGTGCAGCGGGAGCTAGTTCAGCTTTGGAAGAGAGTACGCAGAGGGAGTTCATTGCAGACTTAGCTCACACCCAGGTGATTGTGCCCCTCACAAGTGATTCCTCCACACAGCTGGCCGACACAAATATTTTCAGCATTGTGGCTGATCGTTGTGAGAGTGCTTCCCGCCCAGCGGAGGATGTGACCAGAAACCCCGCCAGCGCTAATCCTGCCAGTGAAACTAATACGCTCGATTCCACAAGCGTTTCTCCCAAGTTATCGCCGGGAAACGGACGTTGTAATGAAAGCCCAGCTGAGGCCGATGACGGCCCAGCTGAGGCCGATGACGCGGGTGTGCAAAGCGGAGCATTAGAGGTGACGACTCTGAACTTTTTCAGCAAAAACCAATTGCGCAGCGTGGATGAGCTGGAAATGACGACAGAGTCCATTTTGCGTTTCTGGTCTCCTTGCGAAGAGCTTGCAGGACCGCGCCCTCCCCATCAAGAGAAGGAGAACGATTTCGCTTTTGACCGTGGCATGGAGAGGCTACACAGTGGGCACAAACTGCACACTGCAGCGAGCGCAGCCGAACTGAATAATAGCACACACAATCTGAATGCAATGCATTGTCTCCATTTTGGGATCACTGCGACTGTCGACAGGAGGCAGCTTCATGGAGAGAAATCCCATCCAAACGAATTGTGCAGCGCAGCAGAGGTCGTTGTGTTTGAGGAATACCAACCTGAGCCGAGGGAGAGCACCTCCAGGTCCAGTCTGCTGACCGATGAAGGCAGAATGGGTCATTGGGCTGATACCACTTTAAGTAATGCGTCGCTGGACACTGACAAGCCTAATGCTTGCCTGCAAAAGAGCAGTAGCCGAATAACCCAAGCTTATGGGGACAAAGCCGAGATACCTGTACCAGTTTTGGTAGCGAATAGCGGGGGGACCAACCACATCGATGAGTGCGAACTCCTAAATCGAGACCAACAGAATCCTGAAACTTCAGCACAACCTTTCGGTGATCAAGAAGGTTGGAACGAACGCGAGCCTAACATGGACGGCTTGAGCGAAATAAAGATTAAGGTGCTGAAGCACCAAGAGCTCAAGAATGTTCTTTTTGAGTTGTCTAATATAAGACCGAAGGATTTAATTCCCAGTCCGGAATCTAAAGTGGCTGCTGAAACTACTGAAATGGACAGCACTGGAGGAGCCCATTGGAAAACCTCGGGGAACTGCGACTTGCTGGATGCGGCCCGTCTGGATGCTGCACATGGACAGGTGGAAACCTCAGCAACGGAATGTTGGTCCGACCCAGCAGTCTCTGCACCGACGTATCTGGACACATGTGGCAGCAGCCTCCAACACTGATGAGGACCACTGTCATTGTACCGGCTGTGCAAAAAAGGTAATGTGAAAATCCAAACCATAAACATCTCTTAAAGAATTCCTGTCTGTCCACCATTTCCACATTGTTAAGCTTTCAGATGGTGCTTTTGCACCGGGAGATTTGAAATTTGGGGGTGTGATCTTCAGCACTTTGATCAAGGGCACCTTGCACTGTAGAGAGTGTGTCATAAGAAATGAATGTTGAGACTCTTGATGCTGGCCTTCAAAAAAAAATTTAATTTACCAATTAAGGAGCAATTTAGCGTGGCCAATCGACCTACCCTGCACATCTTGGGGTTATGGGGGTGTGAGACCCACGCAGACACAGGGAAAATGTGCAAACCCCACACGGACAGTGACCCGGGGCCGGGATCGAACCCGGGTCCTCGGCGCCTTAAGGCAGCAGTGAGCAGACCTTCAAATGGTGAAAAACGTAAAGTATCAACAAGTAGAAAGAGAAGTGAATCACACAACCTTATTCTTTCATTGACTGTAATAAACGTGTTTTAAAATTGCCTCAGGCCTCATCAAACAGAGATCCGTGTGAATATACAAGCCAGCCTGCATTTCTTAACACAAAAGCAGATTCTGGAATCTGAAATAAAAACTGAACATGCTGGACAATCTCAGCAGGTCCGGCAGCACCTGTGGAAAGGGAAGGGAGCTAACGTTTCGAGTCGGGATGACTCTCTGTCAAAGCTTTCAGGCTATTGGACTTGCCGGTGCTGCAGACGGTGGGGGGGGGGGCGGGGGCGGTGAAGGCGGATGGTCTCGCCTTTGCCTCGCTAATAGCCCAGAGGCGAGTTCTGCTTGAGTGGAAATCTCTGACTCCGCCCAGTGCCTCGGCCTGGTTGGGTGACCCCACGGTCAAGTGGACCATCAAGGGGTCGGTTCAGGAGTTCTACCTGAGATGGCAGCCATTAATTTCCTGCTTTAAAGAGTTAGTCACCATGTGGTTGAGGAGGGGGGCGGGGGGGGTTAGTTTTCGATTGGGAGGGCGGGCGTTTTTGGGTGTGATCTACATTGTTGGTTGTTTTTCTTTCATACTGTAAATTATAACATTTGTTTTTAATGATTATATTGTTAAAACTGAAAACTCTTTAATAAAAAGTACCTTTGAAAATGAGTGGACAGAAGTTTGGCAGCTGGAGTAGAGGTTGTCCACTTTGGCAGGAAGGATACAGACGCAGAATATCCTCATACATAAAACATAAAAGGTTAGCTTGCATGACCTGCACTAGGAAGGCAAATAGAATATTAACCTTCATTGCAATGGGGCGGAGTGTTGGAATGAGAAAGCCTTGCTACAAACCTGCAGGACATTGGTGAGACTGCACCAAGAGGACTGTGTAGTTTGGGCCTCCATATTCAAGGAGGGATACACTTTCATTGGTTCAGAGGAGGTTCACTAGGCTGATTCTTCAGAGGACGATTTGGCCTGACACGATTTAGCATGTTGGGCCGAAACATGATGGGAGTTTAGAAGAATGGGAGGTGATCGTATTGAAGAAGATAAGTTTCTGAGCAGATAGGGTGGGTGCTGAGAGGCTGTTTCCCTTCACCGGGGTTGGGGCATGGCGAGGGGCTCGAGAAATAGGAACACAGTTTAAGGATAAGGAGGTCTCCCATTTAAGACAAAGATGAGGAGGAACCTCTTCTCTCAGGGTCACTCATCTTTGGAATTCTCTACTCCAAAGAGGATTGGAGGCTGGGTCATTGAAGATATTTATTTGCTCTACGAGGACGTCAAGGTTTTTAGGGTCAGATGGGAAAATTTGAGTTGATGCCACAATCAGATCAGCCATGATCATATTAAATGGCGGAGTAGGGGCGAGGGGCCTACTCCTGCGCACGCTCCTTTTCTTACATTTTTGTGCTCTGTTCTCATCCTCCTTTCCCCGTATCCCTGCCAATTTTCCCTTAAGGTTGCTTATCTGATTGCCTTTTGAAATACATCACTCAATCTGCCTCCACCACCCCTCAGTCATTGCAATCCTCATCTCGCTGCGTTGTTTGAAAAAAAGCTTTTCCTCACATCTCCTTTGATTCTTTCTCCAATCACTTCAGATCCGTGTCCTTTAGTTGTTGCCACTTCCATCCGCAGGAGCCGTTTCTGCCTGTCTATTCTGTCTAGGCCCCTCCATGACATTTGAGACCTCTACCAAATCTCCTCTCGACAGTGTCTGCTCAAAGGAAGACAAGGTCAAGTCTATCCACATGACTGAAGACTCTAAACCCTGGAAACATCCTTGCAAAGGTTTTCTTCACGTTCTTGTATTGACGTCACATCCTTTCTGAAGGGCAGGGCTCACAATTGGACACAGCATCCCAGTCAAACCAGGGTTGGCACCCTTAGGCCCAACTTCTGACAGAACTTCTCAGCTGAAAATATTTTCAATGTAGAATAAAAGAGGCAGTGGCAGCAAGGATATGAGTCAGCGGAAGGACAGGAAACAGAATATTGAATGGTTGTTTTTTTGGACTGGTGGAAGGTCTGGAAGTTTCATAAAGGTTTGTCATAGCGGCTGTGTTATACTCCATTCCTCTGCTTATAAAGACCAGAATCCCATATGCCTTTTGAACCATTTTTTTAACCTGCCCTGCCACCTTCAACAACTTCTGCAGTTCCCCATCCCCCTTCAGAATTGCGCCCTTTATTTAAATCGTCTTGCCCTCATTCTTCCAATCAAAATGTATCACTTGCACCTCGCCACATTAAGTTTCACCTGTCCTGTGCCCCTCGCTCCACCAGCCTGTCTGTGTCCCCTTGTCGTCCATCGCAGTCCCCCTCACGGTTCAAAGCTGCCACGCTTTGGTGTCAACTGCAAATGTTTTGATTGTTATTAATATAGATCAGGAAAAGCAGTGGCCCTAGCACTAATCCCGAAGGAAAATCGCTGCATCCGGTCAAAAAAAAACAAGCATTCGTTATCCTGAATGTGAGCAACAGAAAGATCCATTGGGGGATAAATATTGGCCAGGATACAGGGGGGGGGGGGTAAATCACCAAGGATCATCTTCAAGTAGTGCCATGAGATCTTTTACATCTATCCGAGGGGGCAGAAAGGGCCTCATTGGAAAGATGGCACCTTTGACAGTGCAGCACTCCTTTAGTGCTGCACTCGGAGTGATAAGATTTTGTGCTCGAGTCTTTGGGCACTGTTGCTACTGCCGTAATATTTTGGCCTGAAACTAGCTGATTAAACACAGACCAAGAATTGAACCTCTGTTGCTTCCTCTGGACAATCCAGGTAAGACCTGGAGGCATTTACTGCCTCTAGGTTTTGATATCTAAACTGGGGCAGTACCATTGAAAATATGACCACCACACTTACCTACGTAGATTCTAACATCAACCCCTTGTGAATTTGTGGGCCCATCGCAGATTTGCATTTTGGCTCAAAGCATTTGTTTTGTCTCCAGCAATGTCTCAGGGTTAGTCAGAACAGAAACTTGCATTTATATCACACTTTCAATGTAGTACAGTGTCCTCAACCCAGCTAAAGTATTTGTTTTGACTTCAGCGACAGGCGGGTGAGCAGCACAGTTAACAACTTGTACCGGTAACATAGTGAACTGTTGTGGGGCATGTAATCATTTAGACAAATGTTTAACATTGAACTGTAAAGATAGTACTGCAGGTGACCAAACGCTTGGCCCATAACAAGTGAAGTATCTTGGGTGCTGGAAATCGGAAACAAAAACAGACAATGCTGGAAATATCACGAGGTCAGGCAATATCTGTAGAGAGAGAAAGGTCCTTGGTCCAGAGCGACACGGCACAGTGGTTAGCACTGCTGCCTCACGGCGCCGAGAACCCGGGTTCGATCCGGGTCCTCTGGGTGCCCAATTCTCTTCCTTTCCAATTATGGGGCAATTTAGTGTGGCCAATCCACCTACCCTGCACATCTTTGGGTTGTGGGGGTGAGACCCACGCAGATACAGTGAGAAAGTGCAAACTCCACACAGACAGTGACCCAGAGCCAGGATCGAACCTGGGACCTCGGTGCCGTGGGGCAGCAGTGCTAACCACTGTGCCACCGCGCTGCCCTGTCACCAGGTTTGTAAGTTGAAACACAATTACTGTTTATATATAAAGAGATTAATGGTAAAATAAGCAGTGAATGCAGCGGAATAGCAACAAGCTAACCAACTACCGCCTATAACTATCCCACCCTCTACCCTCACACACAAGACAGACAAACACAGAGATGGGGGAAAAGGGTAAAACATTAAGGACGAAGCTCAAAAGAGCTTTGTCTTTGTTTCCAATGGTGGTTCTGTGCACTGGTTGATCTAAGGCTCAGGTTTACAGTTGGTGATGGTCTTCTTGGCAGAGTCATTCATTCAGTATAGTATCTGCAGGCAGCAGGATTTCTGAAGAGCCACATTAGTTCTTATCAAACTGGGCCTCCAACTCAAAGGTTCACACTCAGACCTATTTCTTTCCAGAGGCACTCTGTCTCACATCAAACCCTGCTTCCAGCTCATGGTTTGACTTCAAACCTTTCAGTCTCGAGAGATCCAGTCTTACTGGATAGAGAACCAGCTCTCGCGGTGGCCTTATGGAAGAGAGCTTGGCTGGATCTTTGAACATGTGGGTTCAGAACCAATCATGACCTGTTACCGGGCAGAACACTACCTTTCAGGCATATTCAATGGCCACCAGCCACATCAATTAATCTGAGTCTAAAACAGCACAGCCTTCTGAATCTTCCTGTTTTATTGAAAGGTGCAGCCTTGAAGTCACAGGTCCATTAAACATCCATGGATTAAAAATGTAACAGCAAAAATAAAAGAAAGGGAAAATAAGGAATTGACAGGGAAGTAAACAGGAAGGACCCTTACACTTCCAGAGAAAAGAACCTCTGGTTCTTGGATCATTCCAGCCAGTTATAACGTCTCAGTTCTGTTAAATCTAGTTTTGTTCTGTACATCTTCTACCATGCCTCTGAATGCGCTTTTATAAAGCAGAACTGTACACCATATTCCAAGTGTGATCTAACCAAGGTTCTATCCGAATTTAACCTTAACAGGCGGGATTCCCCCCCGCATCCCGAGGCATGGTTTCCGGAGGAGGCCCAGCATTGGCCGACGGCAGGATTTTCCAGTCCCAAAACTGTCAACGGGGTTTCCGGTTATTCGCGCCATCCAATGCCAGGGAACCCACTGCAAAACTGGAAGATGCCGCTGCCGGAAACGGCCGGAAACTCCCACCCAGTGGCCGGAATTCTCCGGCCGCTGGCTGGCGGGAGATTGTCTGGAACTGCTGGCGGCCCATCCCCGCCCTCGGGTTTCCCGGCACTTGGGGTGGCTTCAATACGATTTCACAGTGACAGCGGGGGGGGAACTGAGAATCCCTCCACCGAGAAACGCAAAGCTGAGAGGCCAGAGGATCCAGCCCAGTATCTCTGTTATCCACTCTATCACCAGAGAAATGAAGCTCAGTACTTTCTTTAGCCTTAATAATCTTCATCAGTACTTTGTGATTTGTATCCCTGTACCTCTGTTGCTATACTCCATTCAAACACTTATTTCCCAAGGAGTGGGTGACCTCCATATTCTTCCTGCCAAAATGTTCCACTGCAGTATGTAAGAACAATGAAAACATATTGAATATAGAAAGGTGTAGGGTTACCTCTGCTCCGAGGACCCGGGTTCGATCGGAGTTTGCATATTCTCCCCCGTGTCTACGCCCACAACCCAAAGATGTGCAGGGTAGGTGGATTGGTCACGCCAAATTGCCCCTTAATTGGAAATAAAATGAGCAAGAAAGCACAACAGCGCCTATTCTTTCTCAGGAAACTAGGGAAATTTGGCATGTTAACATTGACTCTTATCAACTTTTACAGATGCACCATAGAAAGCATCCTATCGGGCTGCATCACAGCCTGGTATGGCAACTGCGCGGCCCAAGACCGCAAGAAACTTCAGAGAGTCGTGAACACCGCCCAGTCCATCACACAAACCCGCCTCCCATCCATTGACTCTGTCTATGCCTTCCGCTGTCTTGGGAAAGCGGGCAGCATAATCAAAGACCCCTCCCACCTGGCTCATTCACTCTTCCAACTTCTTCCATCGGGCAGGAGATACAAAAGTCTGCGAACACGCACAAACAGATTCAAAAACAGCTTCTTCCCCACTGTCACCAGACTCCTAAATGACCCTCTTCTGGACTGATCTGATCTCTTCACACGCCTTCTCTACTGAGTAGTACTGCACCCTATGCCTGTGCGTATGTTTGCCCTATGTATTGTCTTTTCATGTATGGAATGATCTGTCACTACGCAGAACAATACTTTTCACTGTACCTCGGTACACGCGACAATAAACAAATCATATCCAGATGGGCACTTTAAATTTTTTTTAAAAAGAATATAGAAAGGGGTTTGGGGAGAGAATTCCCGAGCTTGGAACCCAGATAGACAAAGACATGTCTGCCATTAAAGAAGCGGTTAAAATCACAAACGTGGAAGAGGCCAGTGTTTTAGGAGTGCAGCAATCTTACGCGGGTTATCGCACTCCCAGTTACAGAGGACGGGAGGATAGTAAGCACACAGTATGCTTGATTATGCAGAGGGATCTAACTTTGCAAATGTGGATGCACCCAACTGCTGCATATAAGGTTCTTACTCTACTTGCCCTCTATGTTTACAGGTCACTGATGGAATGACTGAAATGTCAAGTCTCTAAATGCCACAAATCGAACTCTTCACTGTACCACATGTGCCTACACTATCTCCAACAGAAGAGAGAGCTGCCTCGGAAATTGTGAATGTGTTTACCGTCTCCTCTTCTGCTCCGCCCGTCACCGAGCAACTCTCTTGAATGCCGTCAATGGACACCTCACTTTCACAGAACATCCCAGCGTAAAAATAAATCAAGAGGTTTTCCTGCGACGTGTGAGCCTCTGCAAGTTGCGCCGTCGGGGAAAACTGTACCAAACATTTTCACTCGCGAGGAAACAGAAGTCATGTCGCAGGAGAATTGATGATGAGCTGCAAGGTTTTTTTTACTCTGACAGGACTTGGCACTGGGAGCTCACGGCAAGGCAAACAGTGCCGGGACTGGTACAAGCCTGCCACTGTAAAGGGATCGTTTGTAAATATTAATGACAGATGAAAAAGTCGCTTTTGTGTAATTGTAAATATTATTGATGAACAATTGTCTGGAATAAACGATATTCATGTTGTACTACTGCTGTCGACCACATCCAGACTTTCAGATCAGCGACAACAGACTGAGCATGCTATGATGATAGGACCATATTTTGGGAACCACTGATAAATACGCTATTCCCAATCTTTTGTGGGGCTATGGGTTGGGAAAGACAGGTTGCTGATTGGGGAAATAGGGAGAAAGAGTTCCAGAAAATTTTGACAATTCCTATTGGGGTGACACAGTGGTTAGCAGTACTGCCTCACAGGGACTTGGGTTCAAGTCTAGCCTTGCACGATTGTGGAGATCGCACGTTCTCTCCGTGTCTGCCTGGGTTTCCTCCGGGTGCTCCGGTTTCCTCCCTCAGTGCAAAGATGTGCAGGTTAGGTGGATTGGCCATGATAAATTGCCCCGAAGTGTCCAAGGATGTGCAGGTTAGGTGGGGCTACGGGAATAGAGCGGGGGAGTGGGCCTAGGTAGGATGCTCTTTCAGAGGGTCGGTGCAGACTCAATGGGCCGAATGGCTTCCTTCTGCACTGTAGGGATTCTATGAACTAGAGAAAACTCAGTTGCAAATCTGAAAACATATATGCATGGCATATTAATAGGAAGAAGGTGTCCACACCAAGAAATCGCTAGCTAAAACCTTGAAGGGAAAACTTGCTATGCAGCCAGTGGTTAGGATCTGGAAAGCATTCCTGAGGGTAGAGCTATGTAAAGATAGATATAATTAGATGGAATATAGATAATTAAGCGCAATTCTGACATTACATTTTAGGAATAAAGATTCCCTTAGTACAAATAAATTGTCACTCCTTTGAAAAGTTTGTCCAGATATCTCTGCTCTACACAATACTGATCTAAGACATGTTATCTGATGATGCCAAGTGTCTATGGCAGCGGAATGTTTTTTGAAGGGTCTTTGAACATAAGGAGCGTGGTGTGCACTGATATGGTAAGTACACAAAATGCAAGTCCTGTCAATGTTTTTAAAATCCTGCTAACATTCCTTTTGCTAAAAGCTATCAACGGACGTTAAAATCACTTTATGGTGTATAGCATATCCAGTTTGCCTGGAGAATCTGATGGTACAAGTTTGGGAAAGGAATTCCTAAGAAACTGGTACAAGCTAGAACCATATATCGCAACTGTGAATCACTTATCAATTCATGTAAAGATGGCCAATCACGGAGATAGTACCTCACGCACGTTAGCCAGGATTTTCTGCTCCCATTCACGGAGGCTATGTTCGGCGCCAGGTGAGGAATATAACGCAAGTCGTGTTTCACGACGACTTGAACACATAGCTCGATTATCCCCTCCCCCTCGTCAGAGACGAGTCAATACTAAATTAACATTATTATCAGGCACATATGTCAGAATCATCCCACCCATTTCAAAAAAATCCATCCACTGCGGCATAATGTCAGAACGGCGTGAAGCACGACTGCTCTCCGAAGGCGCCCACCTTGCGAGCAGTATTCCCAGTGGAGCTTGGGTGAATGAAGTGCTCGGGATAGATTGGGTCATGTCCGGGTAGTGACGGGGGCTCCACCAGGGCGGACTGCCCAGTAGTACGTTGGGGTGTTCTTTAAAAATGGCGCTCGGGATCATCAAGTGTCTTAATTTGCTGACGGGGGGGAAAAAAAGTTGCTGGCAGGGCAGGTGGATCAGAGGCCAGCGATAATTTTGTGGGATCTATAAGATAAGAATCAAAAGTCCAGTTAACTGGAGGTGTCCCAAATTCAACTTTTATTTGCTAATTATTCATCTTTATACACTTGCATAAAACTGAATCAAAATGTTGATCAGAAATAATACATAAACTGGTTAGGACAGAGCGAAAAGCATAAAACAAAAAGCAAAAGAAAAGTGCAAAGAGAATCACCTTTAAAAAGTAAATCGATAGATGGTTCAAAATTCATGAATGCATAAATTTGGAACAATCCCTTAACCACGAGGTTTCACTCTTAAGGAACTCCTTACCTATAGTCTAATCCCTCATTCACTCATTGGTTTCTAATCCTCACATGAGACCTGATTTATTCAAATAAATGTATGTCACTTAGAAGATAATTTGTTCATAAATCATTGGTCATTACGTAAGATTTACTAGTGTCCATCAAAATTAATTCAGTATCTACGTGCGCCACCTCACCTCAACAAGGATAAGGTGCTTAGTTATGACTAGCCATTAATCTTGCTAAAACTAAGTATTTGATACATTTTCATTACATAAATGTGCTAGAATATAATGGTCTTATTCATTCCATGAAACATTTAATGAAACAATGTTTGAATTTCTGCAGACATGGCACCAAAGTTCAATAGTTTATTCATTATCTGGGACATCTGAAACATTGACTATCTTTTTGCAGACAGGGTGGGCGGGATTCTCTCAGCCCAGGCCGGGCCGGAGAATCGCCGGGACGGGCGGCAATCGCACAACGCTGGTCTGCCGATTCTCCGGCGAGCAGAGAATAGGCGTGGTCGGGGGCCGCTCTACAAGCCCCTCCCCCCCCCGGGCGATTCACCGCCTGGGATGGGCTGTGCGGCCACACAAAAATACCCGAGACCCGCTGGCGCCGTTCACACCTGCTCTTACCCGGCGGAACCTTGGCGTGCATGCACCCGGGGAGGCCTAGTGGGGGGAAGGGGGGTCCAACCCCGGGGGGGGGGGGGGGGGTGCCTCCGCTGTGGCCTGCAATCGGGGCTTGTCGATCAGCGGGCCGGCCTCTCGGGCTGAGGGCCTCTTTTGTTCCGCGCCGGCCCTGTAGCCCTACGTCATGTTGCGTCGGGGCCGGCGCGGAGAAGGGAGCCACTGCGCATGCGCGCATTGGCGTCGGTCCCACTGCGCATGCGCAGACCCGCGGCGCCCATCTGACGCCGGGAATCGGCAGCTGGAGCTGCGTGGGTTGCTCCAGTGCCGTGCCGTTCCCCTGTAGGGGTCAGAACTGCTACTCCTGAGGCTATGTTGATGCCGTTGAGAAACGCGATGGCGTCAACACTTAGCCTCAGAATCAGAGAATCCCGCCCGCTGTTTTTGAATACTTCTATTCCCTACTATATAAAATGAAACAAATAACCAGAAGTTATAGTAATTGTTACTTTTTAACTTAATTTACAGGATGTGGGCATCACTCTAGGCCAACATTTATTGCCCATTCTTAGTTGCCCTTTAGAAAGTGGTGGTGAGCTGCCTTGAACCGCTGTTGTCCTTGTGTAGGTACGCCCACAGTGCTGTTAGGAAAGGGATTCCAGAATTTTGACCCAGCAACTGTGAAGGAACGGCGATATATTTCCAAGTCAGGGTGGTGTATGACTTTGAGGGGAACCTCCAGGTGGTGGGGTTCCCAGGTATCTGCTGCTCTTGTCCTTCTAGATGATAGTGCTCGTAGATTTGGAAGGTGCTGCCTAAGGAACCTTGGTGAGTTCCTGCAGTGCATCTTGTAGATGGTACACACGGCTGCCACTGTGCATCGGTGGTGGAAGGACTGAATGTTTTTGGATGGGGTGCCAATCAAGCGGGCTGTTTTGTTCTGGATGGTGTTGAGCTTCTTGAGTGTTGTTGGAGCTGCTCTCATCCAGGCAAGTGGAGAGTGTTCCATTACACTCCTGACTTGTGCCTTGTACATGGACTGGCTTTGGAGAGACAGGCGGTGAGTTACTCGCCGCAGGATTCCTAGCCTTTGACCTGCTCTGGTAGCCACAGTATTAATATGGCTAGTCCAGTTCAGTTTCTGGTCAATGGTAACCCCCGGGATGCTGACAGTGGGGGTTCACTGATGGTTAAGCCATTGAAAACTATAAGACATTACAAATATTTTCAGACAAAAGCTCACAGCTTCATGATAAGAGCATTCTCAACATTTAAATAAATTAAAATTTTAACCAGTAAGAGTGAATGATATAGCCTTATAATGATAATGAAAATAGAGAGGAAATACCCACATTTACCGGAGGCTAACAAGGTTAGAAACAATATAAAATTAGGAACATCATTGAAAGTTCAGAATTACTGGAATCCTCACCAATTCTTCTCAGGCTAACCGTGGCAAGTTATCGTCAGACACACCTACTCTGGATTGAGGAGGGACTTTGCTGACAAGGTAGCATGGCATTCGGGAATTTAAGGTAACACTTTATTTTTAATTTTTGATGTGGATGTTAAGCTATTTTGCTGAAACATTGTAGAGGTGGAACTCTTGGATCCTATATTTACACTGAGACACAGGAATTCTGTTTTTCAAGTTCCTTCAGTGAACACTGTTCAGTATGAAATTGTTCCGCTACTTTCTACAGAGAATGATAAACAGGCAACATAATGGTTGATAACATCGTGCATGGAATGTTTCATAGAACATACAGTGCAGAAGGTGGCCATTCGGCCCATCGAGCCTGCACCGACCCACTTAAGCCCTCATTTCCACCCTACCCCCGTAACCCAATAACCCCTCCTAACCGTTTTGGACACTTAAGGGCAATTTAGCGTGGCCAAACCACCGAACCTGCACGTCTTTGGACTGTGGGAAGAAACCGGAGCACCCGGAGGAAACCCATGCAGACACGGGAAGAACGTGCAGACTCCGCCCAGACAGTGACCCAGCAGGGAATCGAACCTGGGACCCTGGCGCTGTGAAGCTACAATGCTATTCACTGTGTTACCATGCTGCCCTTAAATATTCAAGGATAAGGCTAACAAACATTTCATAGAATCCCTACAGTGCAGAAGGAGGCCGTTCAGCCCTTTGAGTCTGCAACAGGCCCTCTGAAAGAACACCCCACCGAGGACCAAGCCCCCAGCCTATCCCCGTAACTCCAAATATACTTCTCAGTAATGGTGTACATCCTCCTAATAACCCCACATACGACAGTGTGAAGACCCATATCCATAAAATTATCTGGATCAATACTTTTCCTGCCCTTCCACAGACATCCTGGGCGGGATTCTCTGATCCTGAGGATAAGTGTTGGCGCCGTCGGAAATGCCGTCACATTACCCAATGGCATCAACATGGCCTCAGGATCAGCAATTCTGGCGTCAACTGGGTGCCGTGGGGTCCGCACATGCGCAGCGCCAGCGGCGCCAACGCGCGCATGCCCAGTGGCTTCCTTCGCGCCGGCCCCGACGCAACATGGCGTGGAGCTACAGGGGCCGGCGCGGAATAAAGGAGGCCCCCAGCCCGAGAGGCCGGCCCGCCGATCGGTGGGCCCCAATCGCAGGCTAGGCTACAGCGGAGGACCCCCCGGGGTCAGCCCCCCTTCCCCCCCCTCAGGCCGGCCCCAGATCCTTCCACGCTGAGGTCCCTCCGGGTAAGACCACACATGGATGGTGCCGGCGGGACTCTGGGTTTTTTGTTACGGCCGTTCGGCCCATCCTGGGCGGAGAATTGTCGTGGGGGGGGCCCATAGAGCTGCCCCCGGCCGGCGCCAGCGCCAATGGCGCCGATTCTCCGCTCTGCGGAGAATCTCATCCCGGCGACGGGGCTGCATGGCACGATTCGCACTGGTCGCGGCGATTCTCCGGCCGGGGGCCGCTCTACGGAGCCCCCCCCCGGCAATTATCCGTCTGGGATGGGCTGAGCGGCCATAACAGAAAACCGAGTCCCGCCGGCACGTTCTAACCTGCTCTTAGCCAATGGAAACCAATGGACTTTCTTAGGTTAAGGTATCAAGCAAAGCCAGACAGATCAACTGTAATCAGATTGAATGGAGGAGCAGATTTAAGGAGCTAAATTAATCCTGTTTTATTTTTCCATGGGCTGTGGGTGTCATTGGCAAGGCCAACATTTGTTGTCAATTTCTAATGGCCCATTGTACTGAGTTGTGGAAAAGTGTGAGGTTATGCACTTTGGTCGGAAGAATGGAGGCATAGACTATTTTATAAATGGGAAAAGGCTTTGGAAATCAGAATCACAAAGAGACTTAGGAGTCCGAGTTCAGGATTCTCTTAAGGTTAAGTGGAGGTTCAGTCAGCAGTTAGGAAGGCAAATGCAATGTTAGCATTCATGTCGAGAGGGCTAGAATACAAGAGCAGGGATGTACGTCTGAGGCTGTATAAGGCTCTGGTCAGACCCCATTTGGGGTTTTGGACCCCGTATCTAAGGAAGGATGTTCTGGTCTTGGAAAGGGTCTAGAGGAGGTTCACAAGAATGATCTCTGGAATGAGGAACGGCTGAGGACTCTGCATCTGTACTCTGAGTTTAGAAGGGTGAGGGGTGATCTTATTGAAACCTTGCAGGATACTGAAAGGCCCAGAAGATAGAGTGGACATGAAGAGGATGTTTTCACTATTCGGAAAAACTAGAACCCGAGGCCTCAGCCTCAGACTAAAGGGACGATCCTTTAAAACTGAGATGAGGAGGAATTTCTTCAGCCAGAGGGTGGTGGATCTATGGAACTCATTGCCGCAGAAGGCTGTGGAGGCCAAATCACTGAGTGTCTTTAAGACAGAGATAGATAGGGTCTTGATTAATAAGGGGGATCAGGGGTTATGGGGAGAAGGCAGGAGAATGGGGGTGAGAAACCTATCAGCCATGATTGAATGATGGAGCAGACTCGATGGACCGAGTGGCCTAATTGTGCTCCTATGTCTTATGGTCTTATAGTGTCTTGCTAGGCTAATTCAGAGGACAGTTAAGAGTAAACCACATTGCTGGGTGTCTGGAGTCACATGTCGGCCAGACCGGGGGAATCATAGAATTTACAGTGCAGAAGGAGGCCATTCGGCCCGAGTCTGCACCGGCTCTTTGAAAGAGCACCCTACCCAAGACCACACCTCCACCCTATCCCCATAACTCAGTAACCCCACCCAACACTAAGGGCAATTTTGGACACTAAGGGCAATTTATCATGGCCAATCCACCTAACCTGTGCATCTTTGGATTGTGGGAGGAAACCGGAGCACCCGGAGGAAACTCACGCACACACGGGTAGAACATGCAGACTCCGCACAGACAGTGACCCAAGCCGGAATCGAACCTGGGACCCTGGAGCTGCGAAGCAATTGTGCTAACCACCATGCTACCGTGCTGCCCTTTTTAAAAAAAAAATTTAGAGTACCCAATTCATTTTTACAATTAAGGGTAATTTAGCGTGGCCAATCCACCTACCCTGCACATCTTTGGGTTGTGGGGACGAAACCCACGCAAACACAGGGAAAATGTGCAAACTCCACATGGACAGTGAACCAGAGCCCGGATTGAACCTGGGACCTCAGCACCGTGAAGCTGCAGTGTTACCACTGTGCCACCATGCTAGCAGAGTTCCTTCCCTCCTGGCAATCGATGTTCCCTTGGGTGGTAGTTTCTGCCTGACGGTGTAAAGTGATGGCCCGCTACAATTCCAAGAGTTTTAAGCGCACTTACCTGTCCTGGAAACCTTCGTTCAAACCTCTGCTGGCTGGAACTGCTTGGAGCAGTGCAATTCCAGAGAATTCAGGGAGGCCAGACCATCCCCCCTTTGCTGCATTGGCTGCCAGAAAGCAGGTTGGTTTAAAGAGCCCAGTGAAGTTGAACGGCCAGAGAGAAGGGTCCGCACCAGGAGGCGACCTGGGTGCCGGGGCCAGGTCAGGGGGTGAGTCGGGGTGGTGAGAGGCAGGACTTGAAGTTGGGGCTGCAAGTGGGGGGAGAGTGGCACCTTGTGGCTGGGGGTCGGTGGTGGTGGGAAATCCCATGGGGTGGAGGGTTTGGGAATACCCTGGGAGTTGATTAGTGGGGGGGTGGAGGGTCTAGGGTGTGAGGGATATCCCATGCGGAGCTCGGTCTGGAAGTTTAGAATAGTTACACTGAAGTTAGAAGTGGTTTTATTTCTTCTAATTCTTTCAGAGTAGCTATTGGCATAAAACTGACAGAACCATCCAAAGTTAGCGATTTAAATCACTTTGTCAGCGCAGCGCAATTGTCCCTTCTGGACAATTGCCACGTGAGCCCTTCCTGAGAACCTCCAAGAGGGATTCTCCAGCGCATCATTGGGGTGCCTCCTAAATGCGACGCTGGGGAGCCAGGAAGTTACGGGCCATAGTCACCGTTACCGAAACTAAACTTTAATTCCAGATTTTATTAATTACATTTAAACTCCAGCATCTGCTGTGGGATTTCAACCCGTGTCACCGGGACATTCAGCTGAGTCGCTAGATTACTGGGCCAGTGACATTACCACGACAACCACTACTTTCCCCTTTTCCTATTAAGTAAACCTGACAAGCAGTCAACACGTTTAGGAGAGGAAGGGTAACTATGATGAGCAAGAAGCAAACTTAAACATATTCGCATATGACTTGATTCGACGGCACGTAATGTAGAGTCAATCACAAAGCAATGCACGCAGCTCTTCACTCAATACTTTGTTTCTTGTTTTTTTATCAGTGTGACTAAGGTCACGACTTCTTTGCGCTATCCTCTTGTTCCTCTGAGGTTGTATTTATGCCATTGTCTATGCTCCCCCCCCCCCCCCCCCCCCCCCCGCCCCCCCACACCACCACCACCACCTCTGCATTCCCACTATGCCAAAATCAACTGTTGTCTAATCTTCTTTTACTCTCGCCCAGGATCCCAACACTCTGCAACTTCAAGTCACAATACAAACATGACTGCATTCACGTGAATGGTCCTTTACGCCCAGTATCCCAACAGCTCACATTCTCCCCGAGTCTGCATGGGTCTCACCCCCATAACCCAAAAGATGTGCAGGGTAGGTGGATTGGCCACTCTAAAACACCCCTTCATTGGAAAACAAAAAGTGGGTTGTGATGAACGGTTACTGCCTTGTCATCATGTAAGGTGATGTAGGGCCGGAAGGGGGTGTGTTGTAGGGGGCGCCGGGTCCTGCAGGGGAGCGGCGCGGGAAGGGGCGTCTGTAGTGGGGAATCCAGCGGGTGCCAGATCCCGGAGGGAAACCGTATCTTGCCTGCCGTCGGGGTACTCAACGTAGGCGTTACTGGGGTTGGCGTGGAGCAGTCAGGGGGTCCGTTTTATGGCTCCTCGTGTGCCTCCGGAGAAGAACAGGTCCCGGAGCCATCAGCCAAGGTGGAAGCGAGATCCCGGAGGTAGACTTCCTGGGGAAAACAAACAATCGGTTGTGAGGGGTCTCATTCGTGGCCGTGCAGAGGAGTGACCTAATGGAGTGTAGGGCATCGGGTAGGACCTCCTGCCAGTGGGTAGTTGGGGACTTCTCAACCGCAGGGCCAGAAGGGCAGCCTTCCACACTGTCGCGTTCTCCCTCTTCACTTGCCCGTTTCCCCGCGGGTTATAACTGGTCGTTCTGCTCGAGGCGATGCCTTTGCTGAGCAGATACTGACGCAGTTTATCGCTCATGAACGATGTACCCCGGTCGCTGTGGATATAAGCGGGGAATCCGAACAGTGTGAAGATTCTGTGCAGTGCCTTAATCACGGTGTCTGAGGTCATGTCGGTGCAGGGAATGGCGAATGGGAAACGGGAGAACTCATCGATCACGGTGAGGAAATAGGCATAACGATTGGTGGACGGGACGGGCCCCTTGAAGTCCACGCTCAGTCGCTCAAAGGGACCCGAGGCCTTCACGAGCCGAACCTTGTCTGGCCGGTAGAAGTGCGGTTTGCACTCAGCACAGATCTGGCAGGCCCTGACCATGGCCTTGACCTCCTTGGTTGAGTAAGGTAGGTTGCGGGACTTGATAAAATGGACGAGCCGTTTCCGGGTGCGGCGATGACCAGCTGAGTCGCACGTTTCGGCAGCTCCCGGTGAAACGGACTTTTGGGCTCTTGATAGGAGCCCCAACGGCAATTTTGACGGCTAAAAACACTGTGCGGTAAACCAGAAGGGAATCCCCCCTGGATACGGATGAAAAAAGGAGGAGAAAGTGGCCGGATTGCAGTGGATCCTTTAGAACAGCGGCAAGGAAGGCAAGCAAAAACCAAGATGGCGTCGGAAGGTGGCAGTTTAACATGGGGCCCTGAACAACAAGAGTTCTTGAAATGCTGTGTGGAAGAGCTCAAAAAGGAAATGAAGAAAGAGCTGTTGGCCCCGATACTACAGGCGATCGAAGGGCTAAAGGAGGAACAAAAGACCCAGGAGCGGGAGCTTCGGGTCGTGAAGGCAAAGGCAGCCGAGAATGAGGACGACATACAGGGCCTGGTGGTGAAGACGGAGACGCATGAGGCACATCAGAAACGATGTGTGGAAAGGTTGGAGTCACTGGAGAACAACGCAAGGAGGAACAACCTGAGGATTCTTGGTCTTCCTGAAGGTGCGGAGGGAGCGGGCGTCAGGGCATATGTGAGCACGATGCTGCACTCGTTAATGGGAGCGGAGGCCCCGGCGGGTCCGTTGGAGGTGGAGGGAGCATACCAAGTGATGGCGCGAGGACCGAGAGCAGGAGAAATTCCCAGAGCCATAGTGGTGAGATTCCTCCGTTTTAAGGATAGAGAAATGGTCCTTAGATGGGCAAAGAAAACTCGGAGCAGTAAATGGGAGAACGCGGTGATCCGCGTTTATCAAGACTGGAGTGCGGAGGTGGCGAGAAGGAGGGCGAGCTTTAATCGGGCCAAGGCGGTGCTTCATAAAAAGAAGATAAAATTTGGAATGCTGCAACCGGCAAGACTGTGGGTCACATATCGAGGGAGGCACCACTACTTTGAGACGGCGGATGAAGCGTGGACTTTTATTGTGGAAGAAAAACTGGAATGAGCGGGCTATTAAAAAGAACGTTTGAACAAAGTGGTGGGGCGAATGTGGGGGGCGAAGAGGGGGTTAAAAAGGGGGGAAAGAGGAGTTTTATGTACTAATCCTGCGATGTGGTAACTTTTCTCTCTTCCACAGGTGGTGATGGGGGGAGGAGGGGAGGTGGAGGAGATGGGGCGTTGGCCATTGGGGGCGGGGCCAAGGGAGAAGCGCGGGCTTGGTTCCCGCGCTATGATAATCATGGCGGGAATAGAGAAGCAGGAAGGAGGGGGCGTCGCACAGTGCGAGCCAAGGTCACGGGGGGAAGCCGAGGTCGGCCAGAGTTTGCTGACTTCTGGGAGCAACATGGGGGGAGTAATTACGCTAGCGGAGGATCTAGCGGGGGGAGGGGGGGTGGGAGGGGGGAATTACTGGGTTGCTGCTGCTGGGGAGAGGGGGGAGCTGGTATGGGAGGGGATGGGCGGGGGGGCACCGCCTGGGGGAGATACAGCTGCGTGGGAACCGGGTGAGGAGCTGGAAAAAGGGGATGGCTAATCGACAAGGGAGGGAAGGAAGCCCCCCAACCCGGCTGATCACGTGGAACGTGAGAGGGCTGAACGGGCCGATAAAGAGGGCACGGGTACTCGCACACCTTAAGAAACTTAAGGCAGATGTGGTTATGTTACAGGAAACGCACCTGAAACTGATAGACCAGGTTAGGCTACGCAAAGGATGGGTGGGGCAGGTGTTCCATTCGGGGCTAGATGCGAAAAACAGGGGGGTGGCTATATTAGTGGGGAAGCGGGTAATGTTCGAGGCAAAGACTATAGTGGCGGATAACGGGGGCAGATACGTGATGGTGAGTGGCAAACTACAGGGGGAGACGGTGGTTTTGGTAAACGTATATGCCCCGAACTGGGATGATGCCACTTTTATGAGGCGGATGCTAGGATGCATTCCGGACCTAGAGATGGGAAAGCTGATAATGGGGGGAGATTTTAATACGGTGTTGGAACCAGGGCTGGATAGGTCGAAGTCCAGGACTGGAAGGAGGCCGGCAGCAGCCAAGGTACTTAAAGATTTTATGGAGCAGATGGGAGGTGTAGACCCGTGGAGATTTAGCAGACCTAGGAGTAAGGAGTTCTCGTTTTTCTCCTATGTCCATAAAGTCTACTCGCGAATAGACTTTTTTGTGCTGGGTAGGGCGTTGATCCCGAAGGTGAGGGGAACGGAGTATACGGCTATAGCCATTTCGGATCACGCTCCACACTGGGTAGACTTGGAGATAGGGGAGGAAACAGGAGGGCGCCCACCCTGGAGAATGGACATGGGACTAATGGCAGATGAGGGGGTGTGTCTAAGGGTGAGGGGGTGCATTGAAAAGTACTTGGAACTCAATAATAATGGGGAGGTCCAGGTGGGAGTGGTCTGGGAGGCGTTGAAGGCGGTGGTTAGAGGGGAGCTGATATCAATAAGGGCACATAAAGGGAAGCAGGAGAGTAAGGAACGGGAGCGGTTGCTGCAAGAACTTTTGAGGGTGGACAGACAATATGCGGAAGCACCGGAGGAGGGACTGTACAGGGAAAGGCAAAGGCTACATGTAGAATTTGACTTGCTGACTACGGGCACTGCAGAGGCACAATGGAGGAAGGCACAGGGTGTACAGTACGAATATGGGGAGAAGGCGAGCAGGTTGCTGGCACACCAATTGAGGAAAAGGGGAGCAGCGAGGGAAATAGGGGGAGTGAGGGATGAGGAAGGAGAGATGGAGCGGGGAGCGGAGAGAGTGAATGGAGTGTTCAAGACATTTTATAAAAAATTATATGAAGCTCAACCCCCGGATGGGAGGGAGAGAATGATGGGCTTCTTGGATCGGCTGGAATTTCCCAAGGTGGAAGAGCAGGAAAGGGTGGGACTGGGAGCACAGATCGAGGTAGAAGAAGTGGTGAAAGGAATTAGGAGCATGCAGGCGGGAAGGGCCCCGGGACCGGATAGATTCCCAGTCGAATTCTATAGAAAATATGTGGACTTGCTCGCCCCGGTATTGACGAGGACCTTTAATGAGGCAAAGGAAAGGGGACAACTGCCCCCGACTATGTCTGAAGCAACGATATCGCCTTTCTTAAAGAAGGAAAAGGACCCGCTACAATGCGGGTCCTATAGACCTATTTCCCTCCTAAATGTAGATGCCAAGATCCTGGCCAAGGTAATGGCAATGAGAATAGAGGAATGTGTCCCGGGGGTGGTCCACGAGGACCAAACTGGGTTTGTGAAGGGGAGACAGCTGAACACGAATATACGGAGGCTGTTAGGGGTAATGATGATGGCCCCACCAGAGGGGGAAACGGAGATAGTAGTGGCGATGGATGCCGAGAAAGCATTTGATAGAGTGGAGTGGGATTATTTGTGGGAGGTGTTGAGGAGATTTGGTTTTGGAGAGGGGTATGTTAGATGGGTGCAGCTGTTGTATAGGGCCCCGATGGCGAGCGTGGTCACGAATGGACGGGGATCTGCATATTTTCGGCTCCATAGAGGGACAAGGCAGGGATGCCCTCTGTCCCCATTATTGTTTGCACTGGCGATTGAGCTCCTGGCGATAGCGTTGAGGGGTTCCAAGAAGTGGAGGGGAGTACTTAGAGGAGGAGAAGAACACCGGGTATCTTTGTATGCGGACGATTTGCTACTATACGTGGCAGACCCGGCGGAGGGGATGCCAGAAATAATGCGGATACTTGGGGAGTTTGGGGATTTTTCAGGGTATAAATTGAACATGGGGAAAAGTGAGTTGTTTGTGGTGCATCCAGGGGAGCAGAGTAGAGAAATAGAGGACCTACCGTTGAGGAAGGTAACAAGGGACTTTCGTTACCTGGGGATCCAGATAGCCAAGAATTGGGGCACATTGCATAGGTTAAATTTAACGCGGTTGGTGGAACAAATGGAGGAGGATTTCAAGAGATGGGATATGGTATCCCTGTCACTGGCAGGGAGGGTGCAGGCGGTTAAGATGGTGGTCCTCCCGAGATTCCTCTTTGTGTTTCAGTGCCTCCCGGTGGTGATCACGAAGGCTTTTTTTAAAAGGATTGAAAAGAGCATCATGGGTTTTGTGTGGGCCGGGAAGACCCCGAGAGTGAGGAAGGGATTCTTACAGCGTAGCAGGGATAGGGGGGGCTGGCACTACCGAGCCTAAGTGAGTATTATTGGGCCGCTAATATTTCAATGGTGAGTAGGTGGATGGGAGAGGAGGAGGGAGCGGCGTGGAAGAGATTGGAGAGGGCGTCCTGTAGGGGGACTAGCCTACAGTCTATGGTGACAGCCCCATTGCCGTTCTCACCGAGGAACTACACCACAAGCCCGGTGGTGGTGGCTACACTGAAGATTTGGGTACAGTGGAGACGGCATAGGGGAAAGACTGGAGCCTTGGGGGGGTCCCCGATAAGAAACAACCATAGGTTTGCCCCGGGGGGAATGGATGGGGGATATGGAATGTGGCAAAGAGCAGGAATAACGCAACTGAAAGATCTGTTTGTGGATGGGAAGTTCGCGAGTCTGGGAGCGCTGACCGAGAAATATGGGTTGCCCCAAGGGAATGCATTCAGGTATATGCAACTGAGGGCTTTTGCGAGGCAACAGGTGAGGGAATTCCCGCAGCTCCCGACACAAGAGGTGCAGGACAGAGTGATCTCAAAGACATGGGTGGGGGATGGTAAGGTGTCAGATATATATAGGGAAATGAGGGACGAAGGGGAGACTATGGTAGATGAACTAAAAGGGAAATGAGAAGAAGAGCTGGGGGAGGAGATCGAGGAGGGGCTGTGGGCAGATGCCCTAAGCAGGGTAAACTCGTCGTCCTCGTGTGCCAGGCTAAGCCTGATTCAGTTTAAGGTATTACACAGGGCGCATATGACTGGAGCACGGCTCAGTAAATTTTTTGGGGTGGAGGATAGGTGTGCGAGGTGCTCGAGAAGCCCAGCGAATCATACCCATATGTTTTGGTCATGCCCGGCACTACAGGGGTTTTGGATGGGGGTGACAAAGGTGCTTTCAAAAGTAGTGGGGGTCCGGGTCGAACCAAGCTGGGGGTTGGCTATATTTGGGGTTGCACAAGAGCCGGGAGTGCAGGAGGCGAGAGAGGCCGATGTTTTGGCCTTTGCGTCCCTAGTAGCCCGGTGCAGGATATTGTTAATGTGGAAAGAAGCCAAGCCCCCGGGGGTGGAGACCTGGATAAATGACATGGCAGGGTTTATAAAGCTAGAGCGGATTAAGTTCGTTCTAAGGGGGTCGGCTCAAGGGTTCACCAGGCGGTGGCAACCGTTCGTCGAATACCTCGCAGAAAGATAGATGGAATGGAAAAAAGAAGGCAGCAGCAGCAGCCCAGGATCGGGGGGGGGTGGGGGGGGGGGGGGGGGGTGGGGGGGGGGGGGGGGGGAGGAGGAACCAGAAGGACTCTCAGGGTTGTTATACTGTATAATATGTATAGGTCGTTGCTACAGATAATTATACATTGGACTGTTAAATTATATTTTTGGAGAGTGTTACTTGTGATAAGGCAGTTGCCAATTAGGGTTAGTTTTCATTTTTGTTATTTATTATTTATTCATTTTTTTTGTTTGTTTATAAAATAGGTCATTGTTATTTGTGTTGTTATAATATTGTGTAAAGGATGCACAATGTACTGTGTTGGTTGACCAACAATTTTCAATAAAATATTTATTTTTTTTTAAAAATGGACGAGCCGGGTAACCCCTGGGTGGCAGAGGTCATTGTGGATGGCATGCAGGCGGTCGTCCTACGCGTTGATGCATGTGCCGCGGGACAGGGCATCTGGGGGCTCGTTGAGCTCCCCTGGACGATACTTGATATTTTTCCCCGTTGCGTGATATCGAACATATAGGCGACTGACCGTTGGTCGGTGACGAGGGTAAACCTCCTACCGGCGAGGTAGTGTCTCCAGCGCCGCACAGCCTCCACAATGGCTTGTGCCTCCTTGTCGACTGCAGAGTGTCGAACCTCGGAGGTAGTGAGGGTTCGGGAGAAGAACGCTATTGGTCTGCCTTCCTGATTGAGGGTAGCAGCCAGGGCGATGTCTGATGCATCGCTCTCTACCTGGAAAGGAATGGTTTCGTCCACCGCGTGCATAGCGGCCTTGATGATGTCGGCCTTGATGCGGTTGAGAAGCGATTGAGCCTCAGCCGAGAGGGGAAAAATGGTGGTCTTTATGAGTGGGCGGACTTTGTCCGCATACTTGGGGACCCATAGGGTGTAATAAGAGAAAAGCGCCAAGCACCGTTTGAGGGCCTTGAGGCTGCGGAGGAGAGGGAGTTCCTTAAGGAACATAGCCGAGGATGGCCAGCCGGGTGGTGTGGAAAATGCATTTTTCCTCGTTATAGGTCAGGTTGAGGGCTCGGGCGGTCTGGAGGAACATTTCGAGGTTAGCGTTATGGTCCTGCTGGTCATGGCCGCAGATGGTGACATTGTCCAAGTACGGGTATGTAGCCCGCAAACCGTACTGGTCCACCATTTGGTCCATTGCCCTTTGAAAGACAGAGACCCAATTTGTGACACTGAAGGGGACCCTGAGGAAGTGGAAGGGCCGGCCGGCTGCTTCGAATCCAGTATAGGGGCGGTCTTTTGGTCGGATGGGGAGCTGGTGGTAGGCGGATTTGAGGTCAACCGTGGAAAAGACTCGGTATTGGGCGATCCGATTTACCATTTCTGCGATGCGAGGAAGGGGGTACGCATCAAGCTGTGTGAATCGGTTTATGGTCTGGCTATAATCCACGACCATCCGTTTCTTCTCCCCGGACCGGACTATCACCACTTGCGCTCTCCAAGGGCTGTTGCTAGCCTCGATGACCCCCTCTCCCAGTAAACGCTGGACCTCTGACTTGATAAAAGTCATATCTTGGGCACTGTAGCGCCGGCTCCTGGTGGCGACTGGGTTACAGTCGGGAGTGAGGTTCGCGAATAGCAAGGGGGGTGCAACTTTCAGTGTTGCTAGGCAGCATACCGTCAGGGGGGGCAAGGGTCCGGCGAACTTCAGTGTCAGGCTTCGGTGGCTGCACTGGAAATCCAGTCCAAGCAGCAGGGGGGCACAGAGGTGAGGGAGGATATAAAATCTGAAAGGGGTGTATTTGGCGCCCTGGATCGAGAGATCCGCAATACAGTACCCCTTGATTTCTGCCGAGTTTGGTCAAGGGTGATCGCACCCACTCGCGGGTAGTCCGAGTCCTCAGCTGAGTCAGACTCGTAAAATGGCCGTCGCCGTCGGTCGCACGTGTCGGGTCGAGAAGATGGCCACCGACAAGATGGCCGCTCCCATGATTCGCACGAGGTTGATGATGCGTCAGAAGGGGGCGTGTCGGGTCGGTGCGCAGCCGCATTGCGAGGCCTGCGGGCCTGAGAGCCTGATTTTCGAGCCGGCTGTTCTTTGTTTTTCTGGCCCCTGGGTCTGGCCAGGCAGACCCTCGCAAAATGCCCCTTCTTCCCGCAGTCGCTGCAGATCGCGGAGCGGGCTGGGCAGCGTGGGCGTGGATGCTGGCCCTGTCCGCAGAAGTAGCACGGTGCGCCCCCCATGGTGAGCGGGTCGCCGCGTGGCGTAGGCCTGTAATAGTAGTCTGAGGAGGTCCGAGGGGGGCTCGCAGAGTCCGCGGGGTACGTACCCAAGTTATGTCGGGCCACCTCCAGCGAGGAGGCAAGCGTTAGTGTGTCCTGGAGATCTTTTGCCCCATTTTCGAGCAGCCGCTGCCGGATGTAGGTCGAGTGGATGCCGGACACGAAAGGGTCTCTGATGTGCAGGTTCATATGGACATCCCCTGTCACATCCTGATGGTCACAGTCCCTGGCAAGCGCAGTGAGTTTCTCGACGAATTCGTCTAGCGATTGCCCCGAGCGCTGCCGGCAGGTAGAGAGCAGATGCCGGGCATGCACCTCGTTGATGGGTTTGACAAACTGCTTGCGGAGTAACTCGACCGCCTCTTCATAAGTCGTCGCCTTTTCGACGTGGCAGGGATTCTGTGACTCACCGGGCATGGAGTAGACGCAGCTTGCGTGGCCCCAGGATGGGAATCTCTGCGGAGTCCAGGTAAGCCTCGAAGCACCGCAGCCAGTATTTTAAAATTTCCTTTGGCTCCTGTGTCCGTGCTTCCAGATTGAGCTTCTCTGGTTTTAGGCCTGATCTAGTTTAGTCTATTAAATTGAGGTACCCTCAATAATGACGCTTAGAGTGTAAACGGTAAAGAAGGCTTTAATAGACTAAGAACTATGCTAGAGCTGAGACATGTTCTAACTGCTGCACAGCCCACAAGGCAGCCCCTTATATATGGCTCACACATGGGCGGAGCCAGAGGCGGAGTCCCCAGGGTTCCAAGGGGACATCACCTTACATGATGACAAGGCAGTAACCATTCATCACATGGGTACTCTAATTTTTTTAAGTACCCCAGCAGCTATGTAGCTGGGAAGGGTCAAGGTCAAAGTGTGGGTCACTACAGAGATTGAAAGAGTAAAGATATTTTTCAAATAATCAGAGAGAGATGATTAGCTAACCTCAAGCATCAGTTTTAAAGGCGTGAAGTCAGGAATAATAATAATAATCTTATCACAAGTAGGCTTACATTAACACTGCAATGAAGGTACTGTGAAAATCCCCTAGCTGCCACACTCCGGCGCCTGTTCGGGTACACTGAGGGAGAATTTAGAATGTCCAATTCACCTAACAAGCGTGTCTTTCGGGACTAAGAGGTTCCACAGATTATTACTGTCAAGTCCAAAAAGGCAACAGAATGGTGTGGTGATGACTGAGGTTCTGAAGGTTACTTCACTGAAAATGGAAGTGAATCAGGATTTAAGAACCTGAATCTTTTACAGCCAAATCATGGGAAGGAGAGTAAGAATCAAGTTGCTTTAAGGACTTTGTGGTTTGCATTTTAAAACTTTTAGGTAGCCCACTCAATTGCTACTGCCTGGCTGATTGTAAGAAACAGGAGCAGGAGTAGGCCTCAAGCCTGCTCTACCATTCAATAAGATCATGGCTGAACTGATTGTGGCTTTAGCTTTTCCTGCCAGTTCCCCCCATAACCTATTGGGATGAATTTAGGCAATTTTTATATATAGGCTGAGATTCTCTGATCCCAGTGTGCCCCGCTACCGCTGCTAACGAGCACGGAGAGTTTGACGCTTGGCTAAAGCTCCCATTCACTGCAGCAGGATGGAGAATCTCGACGGCGTGAACGGACAGGGAATCCCACCCGTACTGCATTATGTGTCTGTTGCAGTGATATTATTAAAATAATTTAGGTTAGGGTTTCCAGATTATATGCCTGCTACAGCTATGATTAAGGGGTTAGCAGCTAGGCAGGTGGTGATGTCACTCATGGGAGGGGCTGGGTCTGTTTTTAGTTTTATTTTCAGCCCTGCCCCGTGTCGGCTGTTTTTAGTTTTATTTTCAGCCCTGCCCCGTGTCGGCTGTTTTTAGTTTCAGTTTTGAGATTCTGCTCTGGGTTCTGAGAAAAGCAGATGTGTTTCTCAGACTGGCTTCTGAAAGCTTCTCTCCCAATCTGTAAGGCACTGTGTTAATTTTCTTCATAAGTGGCATTTGACCTGTGTGAGTAGACTTTGCTCAATTGAAAGTTTAGAAATAGATGGGAAAGTAAGCTCAAAGACCTTTCCTTTTTATTTGGAACCGTTACACTGTTAATTGAAAAGCTGTTTTTTCCTCGATGTTAATGGTATCAATCTGTGTTAATAATAACGTTTGTTTGAATATAAAAGATCCCTAGTTGTCAGTGGAATCAATCCTGGAGCAAAGTACCTTTTCCTCACTGATTCAGTCCTCAAAGCAACTTGATTCTTACTCTCCTTCCTCACCGATGACAAGTGGAAAAATTGTTGGCGTCTCGTCCTGTTTCCTAAAATAAATTGGGTACCGTAACACTATGACTCTCTTGCAGCCATGATGTGGAGATGCCGGCGTTGGACTGGGGTGAGCACAGTAAGAAGTCTTACAACACTGCTGTGAAGGAGCAGTGCTCCGAAGGCTAGTGATTCGAAACAAACCGGTTGGACTTTAATCTGGTGTTGCAAGACTTCTCACCACTCTCTTGTAGATCAGGGGCCTACCTAACTCAGCTATTAATGGATTCAATGTTCTCTGTGGAGGGGACGTGCAAAGACTAATGACCCTCTGAAGGAAGAGATTGTTCCTCATCTCTGACATGGGAGCCCCCTTCATTTAAATCTGTTTCTGAGTTCCCACTTTGTGCTTTGACCACATGTATTATTTGTATTCCATGTGAACTTTTTTTTAAAAAATATTTTTTATTCTCCTTTGTCACATTTTCTCCCAAATTTACACCCACCAACAATAAACAATAATCAGTAACAAATATGTCAATCCCCATATTAATAACGGGGGCAGCACGGTAGCCTTGTGGATAGCACAATTGCTTCACAGCTCCAGGGTCCCAGGTTCGATTCCAGCTTGGGTCACTGTCTATGCGGAGTTTGCACATCCTCCCCGTGTGTGCGTGGGTTTCCTCCGGGTGCTCCGGTTTCCTCCCACAGTCCAAAGATGTGCAGGTTAGGTGGATTGGCCATGATAATTGCCCTTAGTGTCCAAAAATTGCCCTTAGTGTTGGGTGGGGTTACTGGGTTATGGGGTTACTAGGTTATGGGGATAGGGTGGCGGTGTTGACCTTGGGTAGGGTGCTCTTTCCAAGAGCCGGTGCAGACTCGATGGGCCGAATGGCCTCCTTCTGCACTGTAAATTCTATGATAATCTATGAATAACAATGATCCCATCCTCCCACCAAACCCCAAACATTAGCCCGCATGTTCACACAAACAAATGACAAAAAGGAATTAGGGATCACCCATAGTCACCATTAACACACACAGCCCCCCTGCCCCAAAATGTTATCCAGTTCTTGAAATAATGTATAATGCCCATGAATTGTAGAACACCTCCATCCTTCCTCTCAGTTCAAACTTAACCGTCTCAAGAGTCAAGAATTCCAACAGATCCCCCCGCCACGCCAGGGCACAGGGTGGAGAGGTTGCTCTCCAACCTATCAGGATCCGCCTTTAGGCGATCAACGAGGCGAAGGCTACAACATCTGCCTCCGCACCCGTTTCCAACTCTGGCTGGTCTGACACCCTGAATATGACCTCCCAGGGGCCCGGGTCCAGTTTCACGTGCACCACTTTAGAAATTACCCTAAAAACCTCCTTCCAGTAATCCTCCAGCTTTGGACAGGACCAAAACAAATTAACATGATTAGCCCCCCCCCCCCCCCCCCCTTCAAAGAATCGGCTCATCCTCGCCCTCGTGAGGTGTGCTCTGTGTACCACCTTCAGCTGTATCAGCCCCAACCTCGCACATGAGGTGGAGGCATTCACTCTCCGGAGCACCTCACACCTCACATCCTCTCCCAACTCTTCCTCCCACTTTGTTTTGATCCCTTCCAGTGGCGCCTTCTCCTCTTCCAAAATAGCCCTGTAAACCGCCGACACTACCCCCTTCTCCAGTCCCCCTGTCGTCAGCATCTCCTCCAGCAATGGGAGGCCGGCTCCCCCGGGAAGCTCTGTGTCTCCTTTCTGGCAAAATCTCGAACCTGCATGTACCTAAACATTTCCCCTGCTCCAGCTTCCAGCTCCTTCAATCCTGCCAACCGACCCCAAAGAAACAAATCTTTTAGTGTCTTACTCCCCTTCTCCTCCCATTTCCGAAAATTTCCATCCCGCCTCCCTGTCTCAAATCTGTGGTTCCCCCGAATCGGTATTTCCCTTGACCCTGCCCCTAACCCGAAGTGTTGGCGAAACTGCCTCCAAATTCTCAATGAAGCTATTATTACCGGACTCCCTGAGTATTTCCCCGGGGCTATCGGGAGCGGCGCTGTTGCTGGTGCTTTCAATCCCGACCCCCTGCACAAACTCTCCTCCATTCTGACCCACTGGGAATCAACCCCTCTGATCCAGCTCCGCACCTTCTCCACATTCGCCGCGCAGTAGTAATACTTCAGGTTCGGAAGACCCAAACCCCCTGCCTGCCTTCCCCTCTGTAGCAGCACCTTTCTCACTCTGGCCACCTTCCCTCCCCATATGAACGAAGTAATCCTTCCCTCAATCTCTCTGAAAAAAGCCTTTGGCAGGAAAATCGTCAGGCATTGAAAAATAAACAGAAATCGCGGCAGCACGTTCATTTTAACCGCCTGTACCCGACCCGCCAGTGACCAAGGGAGACCATCCCACCTTGCCAGATCGGCTTTCACTCTCCCTACCAAACTGGTACCTGCGGAACCCCCCCCCCCCCCCCACCCACCCACCTCCCCCACCCCCCCCACCCCCTCCACTCCTGGGCAACCTGCACTCCCAGGTACCTAAAGTGAGTCCCCGCCCTACGGAATTGCAGCCCCCCCCACCCCCGGCCGAGACACCACAAAATACTCACTCTTGTCTTGATTTAGTTTGTACCCCGAGAAAGACCTAAACACTCGAAGCAGCTCCAATATTCCCCCTTACGACACACTCGGTTCCGACATATATAACAGCAAGTCATCGGCATATAAGGACACCCTATGCTCCATACGCCCCCCCCCCCCCCCCCCCCCCCCCCGCCCCCCGCACTATTCTTTTCCATACCCCCGAACTTGTTAATGCGATGGCCAACGGCTCAATCGCGAGTGCAAACAGCAGAGGGGACATAGGATTTCCTGCCTAGTCCCACGGTGGAGAGAAAAGTATCTCGAGCTGATGTTGTTTGTGCGGACACTCGCCCTCGGCTCCTTATATAGTAGCTTCACCCAGTTCACAAATCTTGGTCCAATCCCAAACCAGAACTGCCATCAAGTACCCTCATTCTACCCGGTCAAACGCCTTCTCAGCTCCAATGCCAAAACCACCTCTGTTTCCTTCCCCTCTGCCGGTACCATAACGACGTTCAAAACCTTTCTAACATTTGAAAAGAGCGGCCTCCCTTTCACGAACCCCGTCTGATCTTCACCTATCACCTTCGGGAGGCACCCCTCCAGCCTACCCGCCAGTACCTTCGCAAATACTTTTGCGTCCACATTCAGAAGTGATATGGGCCTATACGACCCACACTCCGTCAGATGCTTATCTTTCTTTCGCAGCAGGGAAATCGATGCCTGCCCCAATGTTTGTGGCAACACCCCCTTCCCTATCGCCTCTTCAAACATCCCCACCATCAGGGGTGCCAGCTTATCCTTGAATTTTTTCTAATATTCCACTGGAAACCCATCCGGCCCTGCCACCTTCCCCGACTGCATCCTTCCAATCGCATCCTTTATCTCCTGTTCCACTGTCGCTCCTTCTAATGTAGCCCTGTCCCCCTCCCCTAACCTCGGGTACTCCAACCCATCTAGAAATTCCTGCATCTCCTGGTCTCCCCCAGGTGGCTCTGACCTGTACAACCTCTCATAAAATTCCTCAAAGACCTTGTTAATCAGATCCGGAGCCACCACTTGTCATGATATTCAAACATACATCATAACACATACATAATGATAGACAGACCAACGGACCAATTAGCACACATAACACGACAGACAATCACAGACAAGAGCAGACACAGTATAAGACAAGAAACACAACACTTCCTGGGCAGTCCATCTGAAGACAGCACAGGGCCAGGACCTCATAGCAAGACACTCACACAGTCATAACGTGCTGAGTACCAAGTCTGATGTATAAATAGTTAAATGGAATAAAACTGCGTTGTACCAATCGCAACCGTGTTGGTTTGTCTGTACCTCAGAGCACCCAACACCTCATGATACCAGGAGTGAATTGATACCTACCGGCAAATCTGCCATCCTGAGCCATGGACACCCACAACAAACCGCAGCCGTTGCAAGTCGCTGGGAACCTGGGCACAAATTGGAAGCTCTTCAAGCAGTGCTTCGAACTCTTCATGCAAGCCAATGAAAAACAGGGCGCCTCGGACGAAACAAAGATTGCCATGCTCCTCACTACCGCAGGTCAGCACGCCATCGATGTATACAACTCCTTGGTGTTCGCGGAAGGCGAGAACAAAGCTAAGTATGACACGGTCCTCCTCAAGCTCGACAAGCACTTCAACGTTGAGGTCAACGAAAGCTTTGAGAGGTATGTCTTTCAGCAGTGCCTGCAAGGTAAGGATGAGCTCTTTCAGTCCTTCCTGACGCACCTCCGCATACTCGCGCAGTCCTGCGGTTACAACACCACCTCAGAGGCCATGATCCGGGACCAGATCGTTTTTGCCGTTGCCTCCAGTGGCCTACGCCAGCAGCTTCTAAAAATTAAAGGCCTGACCTTAGCATCTGCAGTTGAAGCCTGTGTCCTGCATGAGAATGCGACTAGCCGCTATGCCCAATTTCAGGCGACCGAATCGGCACGGAGGAGGTCCCATGCGGTCAGACCACCAATCCAGCCATCCCGGTACAAGATGGTCGACTACAATGGGAACGTTATCCCGGCTATGGGATCCTGCCAGCTCCAGGTGACACACAACACACACACGGCCACACTCTCGTTCAAGATAGTTGGCTCATCGATGGACTCCCTGCTGGGTGCACAGGCATGTAAGGCTCTCCACCTTGTACAACAAATTCTCTCTCTCTCTCCAGACGGCACGTCTGACTTCCCGGATGCAGAGTTCTACGCACAGCTCCAATCGCTCCTCACCCACAACCAGGAGGCATTCGAAGGCATGGGAACACTGCCATACACCTACCGAATACGCCTCAAATCGGACGCCATCTCGGTCGTTCAGGCACCTCACAGGGTTCCTGTGCCACTCAAAGACCGCTTCAAGCAGCAGCTGCAGGATCTCCAGGACCAAGGGGTCCTATCCAGGGTCACGGAGCCCACGCCATGGGTCAGCTCCATGGTGTGTGTCAAGAAGCCCTCTGGCGAGCTCCGCATCTGTATTGACCCCAAAGACCTCAATAATAATATTATGAGGGAACATTATCCCATACCCAAACGGGAGGAGATCACCAGTGAAATGGCCCAGGCGAAGATATTCACGAAACTGGATGCTTCTAAAGGATTTTGGCAGATCCAACTGGACCCGTCCAGCCGAAAGCTATGTACCTTCAACACCCCTTTCGGCAGGTTCTGCTACAACCGGATGCCATTTGGCATCATCTCGGCATCCGAGGTCTTCCATAGAATCATGGAGCAGATGATGGAAGGCATCGAAGGGGTGCCCGTATATGTGGACGATGTCATCATCTGGTCCACCACACCGCAGGAGCACATATATCGTCTCCAACGCGTTTTTGCCCGCATACGGGAAAACGGCCTGCGCCTCAACCGAGCCAAGTGCTCCTTTGGCCAGACCGAGTTGAAGTTCCTGGGGGACCATATCTCCCGGTCAGGGGTCCGTCCGGATGCAGACAAGGTGAGCGCCATCACAGCCATGCCGCAGCCGGCCGACAAGAAGGCTGTCCTACGCTTCCTTGGCATGGTCAACTTCCTGGGAAAGTTCATTCCCAACCTTGCCTCCCACATGACGACTCTGCGCCACCTCGTCAGAAAATCCACAGAGTTCCAGTGGCAACACACGCACCAGCTGGAATGGGAGGAGCTCAAACGCAAACTCACTACGGCACCAGTGTTGGCGTTTTTTGACACGTCTCGTGCCACCAAAATCTCAACTGATGCCAGCCAATCCGGCATTGGAGTAGTGCTCCTGCAGAGGGATAGCACGGCATCATGGGCCCCAGTGGCCTATGCATCGTGGGCCATGACCCCCACAGAGCAGCGCTACGCGCAAGTCGAAAAAGAATGCCTGGGCTTGCTAACCGGTTTAGACAAGTTCCACGATTACATCTATGGTCTTCCACGGTTCACGGTCGAAACTGACCACCGCCCCCTGGTCAGCATAATAAACAAGGACCTGAACGAGATGACCCCTCGCCTCCAGCGCATCCTACTTAAACTCAGGAGGTACGACTTCCAACTGGTCTACATTCCAGGGAAGGACCTCATCATGACGGATGCCCTATCCAGAGCAGTGAGCACGCCGCCAGATGCGGAGGGGTTCGTATGTCAGGTCGAGGCACAGGTGGCTTTTACAGCGGCAAATCTGCCGGCTGACAACTCCAGTCTGGCCCGTATCCGCCGAGAGACTGCAGCCGACCCCCTTCTGCAGCGAGTGATGCGCCACATGACGGGAGGATGGCTCAAAGGGCAGTGCCCACAGTTCTACAATGTACGAGACGACCTAGCCATCATTGATGGTGTCCTTCTGAAGCTGGACCGGATTGTGATTCCGCACAGCATGCGCCAGCTGGTTCTCGACCAACTACATGAAGGCCACTTGGGGTCGAGAAGTGCAGACGGAGGGCTCGAGGGGCGGTATACTGGCCGGGCATCAGTGACAATATTGCCAACATGGTGCTCAACTGTACAACCTGCCAAAGGTTTCAGCCGGCGCAACCTCCTGAGACGCTTCTGCCCCATGAGCTGGTGACGTCCCCCTGGGCGAAGGTGGGTGTCGACCTATTTCACGCGCTCGGCATGGACTATGTCATCATAGTTGACTACTTCTCAAACTACCCAGATGTCATACGCCTGCAAGATTTGACGTCGTCTGCTCGCCACGGCATTCCGATGACTGTCATGTCGGACAATGGGCCCTGTTTTGCCAGCCATGAATGGTCGTCCTTTGCTGCTTCGTATGGCTTCACACACGTGACGTCCAGCTCTTTGCATCCCCAGTCCAATGGAAAGGCGGAGAAGGGCGTTCACATTGCCAAGCGGCTCCTCTGCAAGGCTGCTGCTGCCGGGTCGGACTTCTACCTCGCCCTGCTGGCCTATCACTCGGCCCCACTAGCCACTGGTCTCTCACCAGCACAGCTGCTGATGGGTCGCGCCCTCAGAACCACTGTGCCTTCCATCCTGGCACCAACAATAGGCCATGCTCCGGTACTGCATAGGATGCAGCTGCAGCGCGGTCGCCAGAAGAGATCGTACGATATACGGGCAACTGATCTTCCCTCCCTGGCCCCTGGAGACAACGTCCGCATCCACCTACCAGATGGTGGATGGTCAGCACCTGCCGAAGTTCTCCGACGCGTGGCTCCCCGCTCGTTCCTGGTACGCATGCCGGATGGATCCGTGCGTAGGCGCAATCGCCGAGCCCTTTGCTTACTTCCACGCTCGCAACGGGACCCTACACAGACGCCGTGTCCTCCACTGGTTCCTGATAGCGACTTCGTGGAGCTGCCATATACCATGCCCCTTCTGTCGCCGCCCGTGGCCAGGCTCGCACCTCAGCCGGTGGTTCTCGACCCACCCTGGAGGCGGTCAACCCAAATTCGTCGCCCACCTACTAGACTGGACTTATGAGACTGTTCACACGTCAAACTTTTGCAACCACTGTTTTATAACATGTCACTGTTTTATCATTACAGGCCTTGTTTGATCATTCCAAATTTCCACGTTGTTCTTCTTTTGTTATGGTACAACCTCGTTAGCATGTCACACCTGACATCGCCCCTTGTATATAGTTAAGCCCCATGTACATGATGTAAATATTACGCACACACACACACCTTTAGCTGCACTCAGGACACATTTATATTTATAACCACGTAGGCACATAATCTTGTAAAAAAGGGGGGATGTCATGATATTCAAACATACATCATAACACATACATAATGATAGACAGACCAACGGACCAATTAGCACACATAACACGACAGCCAATCACAGACAAGAGCAGACACAGTATAAGACAAGAAACACGACACTTCCTGGGCAGTCCATCTGGAGACAGCACAGGGCCAGGACCTCATAGCAAGACACTCACACAGTCACAACGCGCTGAGTACCAAGTCTGATGTATAAATAGCTAAATGGACTAAAACTGCGTTGTACCAATCGCAACCGTGTTGGTTCGTCTGTACCTCAGAGCACCCAACACCTCACCACTAACTTCCCTGCCCGGTTCTTCACCTGAACAATTTCCCTTACCGCTGCCTTCCTCCGGAGCTGACCTGCTAACATACACCCTTATCTCCATGTTCAAAAACTGCACCCCTTGCTCGTCTCAGTTGGCGCACCGCCTTCCTCGTGGACAGTCGGTCAAAGCTCGCCTGTAGTTCCTTCCTCTTTTCCAACTTCGCTTGGTCCCCATCTTCTGCATAACTCCTATCTACCTCCAACATCTCATCTATTACCCTCTGCCGCTCCAACCTCTCCTCTTTGTCCTCCCTGGCCTTAAACAAAATCACATCACCCCTCACCACCGCCTTTAGAGCCTCCCAGTCAACTGCCTTCGACACCTCACCCGTACAGTTGAAACCTACATATTCCTTAATTACCTTTTCAATTTTGTCACAGAACCCTTGGTCCCCCAAAAGTCCCACATCTAATTTCCACCCCGGCTTCTGCGCTACCCCCTTCTCCAGTGCCATATCCACCCAATGCGGACATGATCTGACACTGCAATTGCCGAATATTCCGACCCCTTAACCCCAGCCAGCAAAGCCTTCCCCACCACGAAAAAGTCGATCCGCGAGTATACCTTATGGACTGCTGAGAAAAACGAGTACTCCCGTTCCCTCGGGTGCAGAAACCTCCAAGGGTCCACTCCTCCTACTTCCACCATTAGCCCAGCCAATGCCTTTGCCCCCCGATGGGACCAGCGTGCGCGGCCATGACCTGTCCAACCTTGGCTCCTGCACCAAGTTCCAGTCCCCCCCACTATCAGTTTGTGTGTGTCCAAGCCAGGCATGGTCCCAAACACCTTCTTTGCGAATCCCACATCGTCCCAATTGGGACCGTAAGCACTTAACAGCGCCACTAATCTCTCCTCCAGCGCCCCTGTCAGAATCACATATCTACCCCCCTGATCTGCCACCACCTTCCCCATCTGGAAGGGTACTCTTTTGCTGACCAGCACCGCTACCCCTCGAGCCCTTCCGTCAAATCCAGAGTGAAACACCTGACTAACCCAGCCCTTTTTAAGTCTCACCTGGTCCTTCACCTTCAAGTGAGTCTCCTGCAACAATGCTACATCGGCATTCAAACTTTTTTTTTAAATTTAGATTACCACTTATTTTTTCCAATTAAGGGGCAATTTAGCGTGGCCAATCCACCTACTCAGCACATTTTTGGGTTGTGGCGGCAAAACACGCAGACACGGGGAGAATGTGCAAACTCCACACGTACAGTGACCCAGAGCCTGGGACCTCAGTGCCGTGAGGCAGCTGTGCTAACCACTAGGCCACCGTGCTGCCCTGACTTTCAAACTTTTAAGACGCACAAGCACCCTTGACCTCTTGACCCGATCTCCAAACCCCCTCACATTCCACGTGACTACCCAAACTGGGGGTCTCTCACCCACCCCCCCCCCCCCCCCCCATCCCCTCCCGCGCCCCACCCTTCTTATTCACCATCATCATATCACCGGGCCCTGTCCCATGAGCCTGACCCACCCCTATCCTTTATTAACATCGAACCCCTTCCCCCCCTCTCAAACCCCCCCCCCCTACATTTCCTCTCGAAAAAACAAGTCCCAGCATCAATCCCCCACCCCGCTCGCCTCGAAGGCCCATCGAAACCTGCTACCCAGGCTCCAATGTCCGCAGCCCTCCTCTCACCTCACCTCCGTTCACTAGCCGACTTTAGTTAGCTAGCGCGGGTGGCTCCCCCCCGCCAAGATATACCGTCCCCTCCCACCCAGTCCCAGAGAAAGAAAAAACAAAAACAACAATCCAACCCATACAATTCACTAAAATAAGATATCATCGTCACAAGACAGAATGTCAATCAACCCAACCAATAACTTGAACTCAATGTGAAGTGAAGTAAATTACAATACACGTCAGTAAAAAGAAAGTTATGGCATTTAGACATTTTTCAGCTCCCAATCACAGTCCACAGTCTCTCTTCCAGCTCCGCTTCTCACGTCTGTCCCAAGCCTTCTGCCCTCACGAACGTCTCAGCCGCCTCTGCTAGCTCGAAATAAAAGTCTTTGGCATCATACGTCACCCTCAGCTTCGCCGGGTATACCATACCAAACCGCACCCCCTTTTTGTACAGTGCCGCCTTCACTCGCCCGAACGCCGCTCGTCTTTTTGCCAACTCCACTGTCAAGTCCTGGTAGATCCGAACTCCAGCACCATCCCACTGCACCTCGCGCTTCTGCTTCGCCCAGCTTAATACCTTCTCCTTCACGCAGTACTTATGGAAGCAGATAATTACTGCTCTTGGCGGCTCATTCGCTTTGGGCTTCGGCCTTAATGACCGATGAGCTCGGTCCAGCTCGTACAGGGTGGGGCTCTCACCCTCCCCCATCAACTCCGCCAACTTCTTAGCGAAGTACTCTGTCACTTCGGGCAAGCCCACAATTCTCAGATCGTGCCGCCTCGAGCGGCTCTCCAAGTCCTCGAGCTTTGCTCGGAGTCCGCTGTTGACCTCCACCACCCTCGGCAGCTCGTCCCCCATCGAGGCGAGCTGGCCGCTGTGCTGCGACACGGCCTGCTCCACTTCCTTCATCTTCTCGCCCTGCTCTCTCACCTCGGCCGATATCTTTGCCACAGCTACCCTCACCGGGGTGATTGCCTCCTCCACCAATGACTTCAATGTGACCGCCATCTCCTTCCTCAAAGCCTCCATGTGCCTGGCAAACTGCTTTTCCAGCTCCACAGCCATCACCTCGATCATCTTCTCCACCATAAGTAGTGTGGCCCCACCACGCGGTCCGGCATCCGCCATCTTGTCAGCGCTTTTGCTGGTCCTCTCATTAAACGGCGAGCCCGCGTTTCCTCCCTTCTTAGATGCTGCTTTTCACATCCTTTAACGACTTATTATTTTTCCTTTTTTTTTCACCCTTCTTTCCTTCTTCAATTTTTTTTTATACAGAAAAACAAAAAATTCTTCCTTCAAAAAAAAACTTTCACCAAGTTTCTTTAAAACTTCTTTCTCTTCTTTTTTATATTCCTCCAGAATTTCCCTGGGACCGGACTTCAATCTCCTTACAATATTCTAGGCGGGAGCCACCCGATATGGGACATCTCACCTACATCGCGCTCTGGCTTCGGGCTTGCCGCCCTGACCTCCATTTGGCTCCGTCCCGCTGCTTCGACCTCCACGCGTGCTGGGCCCGACACCCACGCGGGGTTCCTCGCCGGTTTTCAAACTGGCCCCGCTGGACGCCCGGGACAGCCCCAAAGGCCGACAATAATCGGGGGGAGAGCGAAGAATCGGGAAACCCCGGAAAGCGCCACAAATAGCGGCCACCGGCGGGAGCTCCACTCGATGCGGCCGACCCGCTCGCAAACGCCACCGGAAGTCCGTAATCCATGTGAACTTAATGAATTTACATACAAATGAGTTAGGAGCGAGACCTTGTGGTGCCGAGGACCTGGGTTCGATCCCGGCCCCGGATCACTGTCCGTGTGGTGTTTGCACATTCTCCCTGTGTCTGCGTGGGTATCAGCCCCACAACCCAAAGATGTGCAAGGTAGGTGGATTGAGCACGCTAAATTGACCCTTAATTGGGAAAAATAAGAATTGTGTCGTCTAAATTTATTTTTAAAAAACATATGAATTAGAAGCAGGAGCAGGCCTCGAGCCTGCTCCACCTTTAGGTAATTAGCCTCTCAATATTGGGATAATTGAAATCACTGGATATTATTGGCTTAACCCTCTTACACATCTCTCTCGATGGACAGCAGATCTTCACTTCCATCTTGTGGTAGTATGCATTAGGGGTCATGTGGGACTGTGAAGCCATGATGTCATTGGCTGACAGATCCCGGGTCCTGGTTGGCTGTTGATCTCTAGCTCCGCCCTGAAGGCGGAGTATAAGAACCAGGAATTCTCCCCGCAGCTCCAGTCTGTTGCTGAACTGCGGGGAACGAGTCACGCTTAATAAAGCCTCATCGACTTCACCTATATTCGTCTCTCGTGAGTCTTTGTGCGCTACAATTTATTAAGCGTGCTTAAAGGACTATGGAGCTCAGGATCGTCCCGGAATGCCTGAGGATCAGCCCCCACGTAGTGAACTCAGCAGCAGTTTTTAAACACTGGCAGACTTGTTTCGAAGCCTACCTCCGGACGGCCCCCGGCCGGGTCACAGAAGACCAGAAACTACAGGTCCTGCACTCGAGAGTAAGCCCGGAAATTTACCCTCTCATAGAAGACGCAGAGGATTTCCAGACGGCGTTCGCAGCACTAAAGAGCATCTATGTTCGCCCAGTGAACCAGATCTACGCACGCTACCAACTCGCAACGAGACGGCAAAGTCCCGGAGAATCGCTTGACGAATTCTACGCCGCGCTGCTAATTTTGGGACGGGCCTGCAGCTGCCCGCCGGTAAACGCGATTGAACACACGGACATGTTAATTTGCGATGCGTTTGTGGCTGGTATGAACTCTCCCCAAATCCGCCAAAGACTTTTAGAAAAAGAGTCGCTAGGACTCTCAGAGGCACGGGCCCTTGCAGCCTCACTAGATGTGGCCGCGCGAAACGCCCGCGCCTACGGCCCCGACCGCGCGGCAGCCCCTTGGGCTCCGTGGACCCCCGTCGCAACAACCCCCCCCCACCCCCCCCACAGGCTTGCGCGGTTCAGATGCCAAGTCGTCCCGGGGGAGCCCGCTGCTATTTCTGCGGCCAGGCGAAACACCCCCGGCAGCGCTGCCCGGCCCGCGCAGCTATTTGCAAGAGCTGCGGGAAAAAGGGCCATTTCGCGGCTGTGTGCCGGTCCCGGGGGGTCGCCGCTGTCCCCGGAGAAGAAGGAGTCCTGCGCGTTCCAAACGCTCCCCAACACACCCAGCGCCCCATGTGCGACCTCCAGGCGCCACCATTTTGGGTCCCGGCCACCACGAGGGGAGGAGGGGTGCCGCCATCTTGGGACCCCCAGCCCTGCGCGACGCATGGGGTGGCCATTTTGTCCACCCCCGCCGCCATCTTGTGACCTCCCAGCCATGTGCGATGCATGGGGGCGGCCATTTTGTTCACCCCGCCGCCATCTTGGACAGCAACAATGGACCCCAGCATCGACGACTCCACGGGGTTCGAGGAAGACGCTGAAGCACTACGACCACGTCTGGCCTCAATGACGCTGGACCAAGCACGGCCCCGGACGCTCCAGACGACGACAACAACGGTGCTGATCAACGGACACGAGACACCATGCCTGGTCGACTCCGGGAGCACAGAAAGCTTCATCCACCCCGACACGGTAAGACGTGTTTTTTGACCATCCGTCCCAGTGCGCAAAAGATTTCCCTAGCTGCAGGATCCCACTCCGTACAGATCAAAGGCTTCTGCATAGTGACCCTAACGGTGCAAGGGAGGGAGTTTAAAAACTACAGGCTCTATGTCCTTCCCCAACTCTGCGCGCCCACATTACTGGGATTAGACTTCCAGTGCAATCTGCAGAGCCTAACTTTCCAATTCAGCGGCCCAATACCCCCACTCACTATCTGCGGCCTCGCAACCCTCAAGGTTGAGCCCCCATCCTTGTTTGCAAACCTCACCCCGGATTGCAAACCCGTCGCCACTAGGAGCAGACGGTACAGCGCCCAGGACCGGACATTTATTCGGTCCGAAGTCCAGCGGCTACTGAAGGAAGGCATAATCCAGGCCAGCAATAGTCCCTGGACAGCACAGGTGGTAGTAGTAAAGACAGGGGAGAAGCAAAGGATGGTCATAGACTATAGCAGACCATCAACATGTACACACAGCTAGATGCGTACCCTCTCCCCCGCATATCCGACGTGGTCAATCGGATTGCCCAATATAAGGTCTTCTCCACCGTGGACCTCAAGTCCGCCTACCATCAGCTCCCCATCCGCCCAAGTGACCGCAAGTACACAGCCTTCGAGGCAGACGGGCGATTATACCACTTCCTAAGGGTCCCATTTTGCGTCACAAACGGGGTCTCGGTCTTCCAACGGGAGATGGACCGAATGGTTGATCAACACGGGTTGCAGGCCATGTTCCCGTATCTCGACAATGTAACCATCTGCGGCCACGATCGGCAGGACCACGACGCCAATCTCCAAAAATTCCTCCAGACCGCTAAAGCCTTGAACTTCACATACAACGAGGACAAGTGCGTTTTTAGCACAAACCGGCTAGCCATCTTGGGATATGTAGTGCGCAATGGGATAATAGGCCCCGACCCCGAACGTATGCGCCCCCTCATGGAATTTCCCCTCCCTCACTGCTCAAAAACCCTAAAACGCTGCCTGGGGTTCTTTTCATATTACGCCCAGTGGGTCCCCCAGTACGCAGACAAGGCCCGCCCCCTAATACAGACCACGACCTTCCCTCTGTCGACAGAGGCTTGCCAGGCCTTCAGCCGCATCAAAGCGGATATCGCAAAGGCCACGATGCGCGCCATCGACGAGTCCCTCCCCTTCCAGGTCGAGAGCGACACCTTCGATGTAGCTCTAGCGGCCACCCTTAACCAAGAGGGCAGACCCGTGGCCTTTTTCTCCCGAACCCTCCACGCCTCAGAAATCCGCCACTCCTCAGTGGAAAAGGAAGCCCAAGCCATAGTGGAAGCTGTGCGACATTGGAGGCATTACCTGGCCGGCAGGAGATTCACTCTCCTCACTGACCAATGGTCGGTAGCTTTCATGTTCGATAACGCACAGCGGGGCAAAATTTAAAATGACAAGATCTTAAGGTGGAGGATCAAGCTCTCCACCTTCAACTATGAGATCTTGTACCGTCCCGGAAAGCTGAACGAGCCGTCCGATGCCCTATCCCGCGGCACATGTGCCAACGCACAAATTAACCGTCTCCAAACCCTCCAAGAGGACCTCTGCCACCCGGGGGTCACTCGGTTCTACCATTTTATAAAGTCCCGCAACCTCCCCTACTCCGTGGAGGAGGTCCGTACAGTCACAAGGAACTGCCACATCTGCGCAGAGTGCAAACCGCATTTTTTCAGGCCGGATAGTGCGCACCTGATCAAGGCTTCCCGTCCCTTTGAACGCCTCAGTCTGGATTTCAAAGGGCCCCTCCCCTCCACCGACCACAACACATACTTCCTGAACGTGGTAGACGAATACTCCCGTTTCCCCTTCGCCATCCCCTGCCCTGACATGACAGTGGCCACAGTCATTAAAGGCCTTAGCACCATATTCACACTGTTCGGTTGCCCCGCATACGTCCATAGCGACAGGGGGTCCTCCTTCATGAGTGACGAGCTGCGCCAGTTCCTGCTCAGCAAGGGTATAGCCTCGAGCAGGATGACCAGCTACAACCTCCGGGGGAACGGGCAAGTAGAGAGGGTGAATGGCACGGTCTGGAAGACCGTCCTACTGGCCCTACGGTCCAGGGATCTCCCAGTTTCACGGTGGCAGGAGGTCCTCCCGGACGCCCTCCACTCCATCCGGTCGCTACTGTGTACCACCACTAACCAAACGCCTCATGAGCGCCTCCTTGTCTTCCCCAGGAAGTCCTCCTCTGGAACGTTGCTGCCGACCTGGCTGGCGGCCCCAGGACCCATCTTGCTCCGGAAACATGTGCAGGCGCACAAGTCGGACCCGTTGGTCGAGAGGGTTCACCTCCTCCACGCGAACCCGCAGTACGCCTACGTGGAGTACCCCGACGGCCGACAGGACACGGTCTCCCTGCGAGATCTGGCGCCCGCCGGCAACACACACACCCCCTCGACACCAATCACCCCCTCCCTGCCACCGGCGCACCCCGCGACAGCCCCCTTCCCGGGAGGATCGGTCCTCCTCCCAGGTCCGACCAGAAGTGAAGCTGAAGCAGAAACCGTAAAGCTCCCGGAGGCGACAACACTGGAACAAGCACCACCACCACCGGGGCTGAGGCGATCGACAAGGACGACCAGACCGCCCGCCCGACTCGTGGCATCGGTGTAACACTAGAATGTTGTGGATTTTAACGAGAATGTTTTTTTTTTCCTTTTCCCTCTTACGAATACTGTAAATAGTTCAAAACAAAAAACCCTGTACATAGCCCAGTGTAGGGCACTGTAATGACATGCAAAAGTTTTTTTCCTCCCAGGACCAGCCTTGTAAACCCCTACCACCATGCGAAGCACCACCCCGCCGGGTTCATTTTTAACGAGGGGTGAATGTGGTAGTATGCATTAGGGGTCATGTGGGACTGTGAAGCCGTGATGTCATTGGCTGACAGATCCCGGGTCCTGGTTGGCTGTTGATCTCTAGCTCCGCCCTGAAGGCGGAGTATAAGAACCAGGAATTCTCCCCGCAGCTCCAGTCTGTTGCTGAACTGCGGGGAACGAGTCACGCTTAATAAAGCCTCATCGACTTCACCTCTATTCGTCTCTCGGGAGTCTTTGTGCGCTACACATCTCATCTCCACTCTTTGGTTTCGTGTTTGTATGTTTTCCCAGCAGGCTACCACTGCTGTACATCACTCATTTGCATTACAATGTTGGCAGCATTGGTCTGTCAATCGCCAGTCAAATCTTTCAGTCAACCAGCAGTGTTGCAGATTTGTGTTGATGTTGGCGTTATCCCAAAATGATTGGAGTCAGTGGCCTGAGAGTTGAAAGTCAACAGGCCGCCTGTTAAAGGCACAAAATGGCAACTAGAGACCAGCAAATTGAATTTTTGTCTCTGTTGATTTTTAAAAATGTTTTTAATAATTCTGTACTGCTTGGCGATATTAGCCTTGCCTCAGTAATAGTACACTTCCCCTGAGTCAAAGGAATGTGGGTTGAAGCCCCACTCCAGGGACCCAAATGCGTAACCCAGACTGATACCCCGGTGCAGAACTGAGGGTGTGCTGTATTGTTGGAGATGCAGTTTCTCATATGAGATACTGAACTGAGGCCAGGTCTGACCTCTCAGGGGTGGTGGGGGAGAGAGAGGTGGGGGGGGTGAAAGATCCCTCAGAAGAGTTCCCCCGAAATCCTACCCAGCATTCACTAAGTTGGTTCCCGAGTGAGGGGATTGTCCTATGAAGGGAAGTTGGGTAAATTGGGTTTGTTTTCTCTGGAAGGTTGAGAGGCGAACTCATTGAAGCCTACAAAACTCTGAAGGGGGCTGTTGCTCTCTTTGGTTGGCTCTGAATATGGCGGTCAATATGGTCGCCTTCCTTAATCCTAATTATGTTTGCTCTAGAGTCGCCAGGTATCTTTCGATACCACCACAAGGTTCAAACCCGAATACTGATCAAAGAGTCATAGAATCATAGAAGTTTACAGCATGGAAACAGGCCCTTCGGCCCAACCAGTCCATGCCGCCCAGTTTTTACCATTAAGCTAGTCCCAGTTGCCCGCACTTGGCCCATAACCCTCTATACCCATCTTACCCATGTAACTATCTAAATGTTTTTTAAAAGACACAATTGTACCCGCCTCTACTACTACCTCTGGCAGCCCATTCCAGACACTCACTACCCTCTGAGTGAAGAAATTGCCCCTCTGGGCCCTTCTGAATCTCTCCCCTCTCACCTTAAACCTATGCCCTCTAGTTTTAGACTTCCCTACCTTTGGGAAAAGATGTTGACTATCTACCTTATCTATGCCCCTCATTATTTTATAGACCTCTATAAGATCACCCCTAAGCCTCCAAAGCTCCAAGGAAAAAAGTCCCAGTCTATCCAGCCTCTCCTTATAACTCAAACCATCAAGTCCCGGCAACATCCTAGTAAATCTTTTCTGCACTCTTTCCAGTTTAATAATATCCTTTCTATAATAGGGTGACCAGAACTGCACACAGTATTCCAAGTGTGGCCGTACCAATGTCTTGTACAACTTCAACAAGACGTCCCAACTCCTGTATTCAATGTTCTGACAAATGAAACCAAGCATGCCGAATGTCAACTCCATTAAATGCATTAACTCAATTAAATGCATTAGAAATTCAGTGTGAACATCCAGAACTACCCCCAATGAGCCATGAAATCAGATATAATATACTGCTTGGCAAAACCTGCCTCCTGTCCTTCCCCGCCCATGCCAATGCTGAAACCATCCTCCAAGGATGTTAAATGTTGACATCCTCAAAATGAGAAAAACGTGGGATTAGCTAATCTGCTTCAACATATTCCTGGAGGTGTCGTCACATGTTGCCCCGCCTCCAACCCCCCCCTCCCCCTCACTCCTGCCAACAGCTACCCAACAAGTTCATAGTTAGAGCTCATCGTCTTCCCAGACCAATTGGAACATGAATGGGTTCTTTGTAGTCAGCTAACTGTCAACAGACTTTTGTTTTTAAATCCACCTTTGTCTGTATTGTTTTTCAATATAGTAAACAGAAGTATTCAAATAAAATTTAAAAATTAATTGTTTTTAATGCCCGAGTGTTTTCTCTTGGAGAGGGTGACTCCCGGATAACGGCCGGGTCATTGGTAACCCTAGTAAGACAGCACCCACCATGACAATGATTTGGACATTACCCTTTGAATTCCCCTTGCAATCCACCTGAATCTTAGAGATCAATTGAATTGCTTTTACACACATATTTCTCTCAACACAGGCACTGCCATGCTCAGAAATGTGGCGGCTAAACAAGCACTTTGCAAACATTATATATTGTTAGGACTCCCGTACGAGAACCTCAACAATTTGCAAAACTGTGAGGGAAGACTACTGAACCATTGGAGTGATAACACTGGCCAATAGGTATCTTTTATGTTAAAACAAACTTTAATTTGTACCAGCCTCCCCGAATAGGCGCCGGAATGTGGTGACTAGGGGCCCCTCACAGTAACTTCATTTGAAGCCTACTTGTAACAATAAGCGATTTTCATTTTCATTTCATTTCATTTTTCATTCATTTCGGTACACCAGTTAGTTAGTTCAAAGTCAATGTTTATTTATTTACACACACAGTAATATCTACTCATGCACGAAACGCTACAGACTAAACTATCACTACTGCTAAAGCCTATACTTAGCTTTGGGCGCCCACTCAGTCAGAGGAACAATGGCCGTTGTTCGGTTCTGAGGCTGCTGGGGTCGAAGTGGTGAAGGGGAAACCGCTAAGGTCGTCCATCTGGTAGCGAGCGTTGACCTCGGACTTACTTGCTTCTGGTGCAGCTGGTGGACGGGTCTCTCCGCTGTGAGAGCCAAGTCCAAGAGAGCGATTCTCTCTTGGGGGTTCCTTCTTATACCCAAAGGGGCTTTGAGCTCTTTTGGGTGGGCCTTGAACTTGGTCCCGATCAATTGGGCCGTTTCTTGATCATTCCTATTGATTTCATCCAATAAAGGGGTGGGTGCCCTGATGGCTGGGCGTGTCCTAGGTGGCCGTTGGCCTGCTTTGTTTCGGTCTCCTCTGGCGCCAGGGTGTCTGCCTTAGTATCGGTTACTCAAATGTTACCCTTTTGTTCCCGGAGATGGGCCATTAGTATGCTAATGGGCCTACAGTTTTGGTCTTGTCTGGGAGCTGCCGCTCCAATATACAGACAAGCTCTGAACCTGCTTGTTTTCTCGGCATTGTCCATTTTCCCTGCAATCTTTGCAAAGTGTCCATTTTGTCATCAGGAAGTGGCCATCCCGGATGCTACAGGGCTTAATGGGGGCAGACCTTGAGAGATTGATCCCGTTGGTGAAGGAACTTAAAAACACGATCTGAGGATAAGGGGCCGAATATTCAGGACTGAGATGGGGAGGGTTTTGAATCTTTGGAATTCTCCATCCCACAGGGTTGTGGATGCTCCATTGTTGGATATATCTATGGCTGGGATAGACAGATTTTTGGTCTTGGGAATTTAGGGATTTGGGGAACGGGTGGGAAAACGGAGCTGAAGGCCAAGATCATCCATGATCGTGTTGAATGGCAGAGCAGACTCGATGGGTAATGTGGTCTCTTCAGCTCAGATTTCTTGTGCCTCTTGCAAACAGTTTTCCCTGAAATAAGTCACTGGTTGTGTATTTCATTGTTATTTGTGGAAATTAGCTTCCACATTTCCAATGTTTCAACATGAACAATATTTCAAAAATATCCCACTGGCTGGAAAGAATTTTGAGACTGGAGTTAATGAAAGGTTATTTTTTTTAATTGTATTCCTTTCTCAAGAGTTACTGACTCTGGTTGGGGCGGCACGGTGGCACAGCGGTTAGCACTGTTACTTCACAGCGCCAGGGACCCGGATTCAATTCCCGGCTTGGGTCACTGTATGTGTGGAGTTTGCATGTTCTCCACATATCTGTGTGGGTTTCCTCTGGGTGCTCCGGTTTCCTCCCACAAGTCCTGAAAGACGTGCTCGTTAGGTGAAATGGACATTATGAATTCTCCCTCTGTGTGCCCGAAGAGGTGATGGAGAGCCTACTTGTGACACTAATAAAGAGTATTCAAACTAATTCATGGGGGGGGGGGGGGGGGGGGGGGGGGCAGGTCAAGCTCCTAATCCATCTCCTTGCTTCAACAAAACAATTAAATTCATGGCCCCCAGACGAGGAATAAACCAGATGTGAGCTGACAAGAACCTGACCTCATGCATGATCTTACGCTTCTTTTGTGAGGGCCATGAAGAATCCAGCGCCAGTTGAAGGATAGAAAGAAATAACATTTATTTACAATAACATATATATATAAAACAGCAGCAGCAGTAACTCCCTTGCTGCTCACTCTCCTCTAGCCAGTTCCAAACTGGCCAGCTTTATTTATACAGGGAGTCTGCTAATGATTTCTCCGCCCCCCTCATTGGGGAAGCTCATACTCCCACAGGATTGTGGGATTGCCATTAGTTCCCAGTCAGTGGTAAGCAGGCAGGTTGTAACAGCTTCATCTTAGCCAAAAGGCTGCTAGAAATCCTCGCACCATCGTCCCTTTTCCCATTTAATCTCACCGTCTTTTCATCCAATCTGCCCGTAGAGCGCAGAGTCCTGCTCGGGACGAACCCCGACAAAAACCTCCTCATCTCTCTCCAGACCTGCTTTGCAAAAGCACATCCCACAAGGAGGAGGTGTGCAACCGTCTCCGCAAACCCTCCCCCCCCCCCACCTCCATTTCAGTCAATGTACACGGAGGGGCTGTGAACCGTGTAAAATCCCTCTGACTTAACCACTTCCTTACCTTGCAGGTCAGCTGTTCGGGAGAGAGAGGGAGCCAGGACCTTGGAAACAGCGCGGGAGTTTCAAAAAGCGCGGGAGCTGCGAGGCAGAGGGGACAGTTTAAAAGGGCGCGCTGTGCGTGAGGTAAGTACTGCTTAACCACTTCCTTACCTTGCAGGTCAGCTGTTCGGGAGAGAGATCAGTTTTGGGAGCAGGCCTATTGGCTGACTGTAAATCAGGAAGGATACAAAGGGTGTGGCTGAAGTGCCTATAGAAACAGAGTGCTGAAGGCAAACAGAGTGTATCTGAGTTTGGGTAAGGCTGAGTTCGGGTAAGGGGGGAGTGACAAAAAAAAAAAAAAAAAAAAAGTTAATTAAGTAAAGTAATTAACTAGTTAAGGGAATTTGGTGCTCACCTGAAGGAGGTGCAGAGAAGCAGACCTGTGAGGGAGTCTCTGGAGCAATTGCATCACAGCCAGCAGGTAAGTGATTGGCTTGTAACTGGGAAGTGATTTCTCACTCTTTGACTTTCTCCTAGCTGTGTAGTGTAGTTCAAATTTAACTTCAGGTTTAAGTCATGGCAGGAGAGCTCAGACCCGTGTCATGCTCCTCTTGTGAGATGTGGCAAGTCAGGGACCCTTCTGGTGTCCCTGACTCCTTCATCTGCAAGAAGTGTGTCCAACTGCAGCTCCTGTTAGACCGCTTGACGGCTCTGGAGCTGCGGATGGACTCACTTTGGAGCATCCGCGATGCTGAGGAAGTTGTGGAAAGCACATTCAGTGAGTTGGTCACACCGCAGATTAAAATTACTGAGGCAGATAGGGAAAGGGTGACCAACAGACAGAGGAAGAGTAGGAAGGCAGTGCAGGGATCCCCTGCGGTCATCTCCCTCCAAAACAGATTTACCGTTTTGGAAACTGTTGGGGGAGATGGCTCACCAGGGGAAGGTGGCAGCAGCCAGGTTCATGGCACCGTGGCTGGCTCTGCTGCAAAGAAGGGCGGGAAAAAGAGTGGCAGAGCTATAGTGATAGGGGATTCAATTGTAAGGGGAATAGACAGGCGTTTCTGCGGACGCAAACGAGAATCCAGGTTGGTATGTTGCCTCCCTGGTGCAAGGGTCAAGGATGTCTCGGAGCGGCTGCAGGGCATTCTGGAGGGGGAGGGTGAACAGCCAGCTGTCGTGGTGCATATAGGCACCAACGATATAGGTAAAAAATGGGATGAGGTCCTACAAGCTGAATTTAGGGAGTTAGGAGTTAAACTAAAAAGTAGGACCTCAAAGGTAGTAATCTCAGGATTGCTACCAGTGCCACGTGATAGTCAGAGTAGGAATGACAGGATAGCTAGGATGAATACGTGGCTTGAGAGATGGTGCAAGAGGGAGGGTTTCAAATTCCTGGGACATTGGGACCGATTCTGGGGGAGGTGGGACCTGTACAAATCGGACGGTCTGCATCTGGGTGGGACCGGAATGTTCTCGGGGGGGTGTTTGCTAGTGCAGTTGGGGAGGGTTTAAACTAATGTGCCAGGGGGATGGGAACCGATGTAGGAAGTCAGTGGGGACAGAAACAAAAGGCAGGAAGGGAGAGTGTGTAAAGCATGACCAGAGAAAGCAGGGCAGAGAGCAAGGAAGGTCTACATTAAACTGCATTTATTTCAATGCAAGGGGCCTGACGGGCAAAGCGGATGAACTCAGGGCATGGACGGGCACATGGGACTGGGATATTATAGCTATGACTGAAACATGGCTAAGGGAGGGGCAGGACTGGCAGCTCAATGTTCCGGGGTACAGATGCTATAGAAAGGATAGAACAGGAGGTAAGAGAGGAGGGGGAGTGGTGTTTTTGATTAGGGAGAACATCACGGCAGTACTTAGAGGGGATATATCCGAGGGTTCACCCACTGAGTCTATATGGGTGGAACTGAAAAATAAGAAGGGAGAGATCACCTTGGTAGGACTGTACTACAGGCCCCCAAATAGTCAGCGGGAAATTGAGGAGCAAATATGTAAGGAGATTACAGATAGCTGCAAGAATAATAGGGTGGTAGTAGTAGGGGACTTTAACTTTCCCAACATTGACTGGGACAGCCATAGCATTAGGGGCTTGGATGGAGGGAAATTTGTTGAGTGTATTCAGGAGGAATTTCTCATTCAGTATGTGGATGGACCGACTAGAGAGGGGGCAAAACTTGACCTCGTCTTGGGAAATAAGGAAGGGCAAGTGATAGAAGTGCTAGTGAGGGATCACTTTGGGACAAGTGACCATAATTCCATTAGTTTTAAGATGGCTATGGAGAATGATAGGTCTGGCCCAAGAGTTAAAATTCTTAATTGGGGCAAGGCCAATTTTGATGGTATCAGACAGGAACTTGCAGAGGTAGATTGGGGGAGACTATTGGCAGACAAAGGGACGGCTGGTAAATGGGAGGCTTTTAAAAATGTGTTAACCAGGGTGCAGGGTAAGCACATTCCCTTTAGAGTGAAGGGCAAGGCTGGTAGAAGTAGGGAACCCTGGATGACTCGAGATATTGAGACTCTGGTCAAAAAGAAGAAGGAGGCATATGACGTACATAAGCAACTGGGATCAAGTAGATCCCTTGAAGAGTATAGAGATTGTCGAAATAGAGTTAAGAGGGAAATCAGGAGGGCAAAAAGGGGACATGAAATTGCTTTGGCAAATAATGCAAGGGAGAATCCAAAGAGATTCTACAGATACATAAAGGGGAAAAGAGTAACTAGGGACAGAGTAGGGCCTCTTAAGGATCAACAAGGGCATCTATGTGCAGAGCCACAAGAGTTGGGTGAGATCCTGAATGAATATTTCTCATCGGTATTCACGGTGGAGAAAGGCATGGATGTTAGGAAACTAAGGGAAATAAATAGTGATGTCTTGAGAAGTGTGCATATTACAGAGGAGGAGGTGCTGGAAGTCTTAAAGCGCATCAAGGTAGATAAATCCCCGGGACCTGATGAAATGTATCCCAGGATGTTGTGGGAGGCTAGGGAGGAAATTGCGGGTCCCCTAACCGAGATATTTGAATCATCGGCAGCCACAGGTGAGGTGCCTGAAGATTGGAGAGTGGCGAATGTTGTGCCCTTGTTTAAGAAGGGCAGCAGGGAAAAGCCTGGGAACTACAGACCGGTGAGCCTAACGTCTGTAGTAGGTAAGTTGCTAGAAGGTATTCTGAGAGACAGGATCTACAAGCATTTAGAGAGGCAAGGACTGATTCGGGGCAGTCAGCATGGCTTTGTGCGTGGAAAATCATGTCTCACAAATTTGATTGAGTTTTTTGAGGGAGTGACCAAGAAGGTAGATGAGGGTAGTGCAGTAGACGTTGTCTACATGGACTTTAGCAAAGCCTTTGACAAGGTACCGCATGGTAGGTTGTTGCAGAAGGTTAAAGCTCACGGGATCCAGGGTGAGGTTGCCAATTGGATTCATGCTGGGTCCACTGTTATTTGTAATTTATATTAATGATTTGGATGAGAATTTAGGAGGCATGGTTAGTAAGTTTGCAGATGACACCAAGATTGGTGGCACAGTGGATAGTGAAGAAGGTTATCTAGGATTGCAACGGGATCTTGATCAATTAGGCCAGTGGGCCGACGAATGGCAGATGGAGTTTAATTTAGATAAATGTGAGGTGATGCATTTTGGCAGATCGAATCAGGCCAGGACCTACTCAGTTAATGGTATGGCGTTGGGGAGAGTTATAGAACAAAGAGATCTAGGAGTACAGGTTCATAGCTCCTTGAAGGTGGAGTCGCAGGTGGACAGGGTGGTGAAGAAGGCATTCGGCATGCTTGGTTTCATTGGTCAGAACATTGAATATAGGAGTTGGGACGTCTTGTTGAAGTTGTACAAGACATTGGTACGGCCACACTTGGAATACTGTGTGCAGTTCTGGTCACCCTATTATAGAAAGGATATTATTAAACTAGAAAGAGTGCAGAAAAGATTTACTAGGATGTTGCCGGGACTTGATGGTTTGAGTTATATATAAGGAGAGGCTGGATAGACTGGGACTTTTTTCCCTGGAGCGTAGGAGGCTTAGGGGTGATCTTATAGAGGTCTATAAAATAATGAGGGGCATAGATAAGGTAGATAGTCAACATCTTTTCCCAAAGGTAGGGGAGTCTAAAACTAGAGGGCATAGGTTTAAGGTGAGAGGGGAGAGATTCAGAAGGGCCCAGAGGGGCAATTTCTTCACTCAGAGGGTAGTGAGTGTCTGGAATGGGCTGCCAGAGGTAGTAGTAGAAGCGGGTACAATTGTGTCTTTCAAAAAGCATTTAGATGGTTACATGGGTAAGATGGGTATAGAGGGTTATGGGCCAAGTGCGGGCAACTGGGACTAGCTTAATGGTAAAAAACTGGGCGGCATGGACTGGTTGGGCCGAAGGGCCTGTTTCCATGCTGTAAACTTCTATGATTCTATGACTGTGGGCTTAATGCTAACTGTATGTAACTGTATTGAAGTAACCCAGGATGCAACATGACCGATGTATATAGTTGGATAAAGAATTGTACTCCTTATAATGAAGATATTGAAATGTATAAAATGTTATCATTACAGAACTGAAGCACCTCAGGGAGCATCAAGGACGGTACCGTCAGCTAGATGGACCCTTCTCAACTTCCCACCGACAGCTGGCAAATGGACTAGCAAAATCTTCTCGTCCCGAATGTCTGGTACAGTATGTAGATGATCTACTACTGCAGACAGACACTAAGGAAGAGCACATTGAGCTTCTGTCCGAACTCCTGGAATTGTTACATTCCATTGGTTGTAAAGTCAACCCCAAAAAGGCCCAGATTTTGGAAGAAAAAGTGGTATATTTGGGAACCATTATCACGCACGGTAAACGCGAGATCGAGCATAAAAGAATTGACTTGATCGCTAAATTGCCCCTTCCCCAGAACGTTTCAGCCCTCCGGTCGTTTTTAGGACTGGTTGGCTACTGCCGAAACCACATTGACTGTTTCGCCAGCAAGGCAGCGCCCCTCTCAGACCTCCTAAAGAAAGGAGCCCCCTGGGAATGGCTTCCGCAGCATACGGATGCTGTGGACTCTTTAAAACAGGCGCTCATAGCCGCCCCCGCACTACAAGTTCCAGACCCGCTTTCCCCTTACGCCATAGCGGTAGCGACCACAGACCGCACCCTTTCAGCCGTGCTCCTCCAGGAACAGCACGACCAGTTAAGACCTGTAGCTTACGCCTCCCGACTTTTAGATGCTGTGGAGCAGGGATTTTCAGCCTGTGAGAGGCACCTGCTCACAGTTTTCTGGGCAGTCCAGTACTTTTCATACATTACCGGACTGAACCCCATCACCATTCTGACAGAACGCACCCCCACCCAACTTTTACTGGACGAACGACTCAAGGACGGTACCGTCAGCTAGATGGACCCTTTTCTTGCAGGGACGGGACATCACAGTAAAACGGACAAAGACACACACATACTTAGCGGACAATTTGCAGTACCCCGGAACCCCCCATGAATGTGAGATCATCTCTCCACACCATAACACAGGCCCCTTTATAGCAAAAACACCTCCCAGAAAGATAGGAAATTCATCTCAGAGCCCCCCGCACACGGACACGTGTGAACCCATTAAGATTTATGTGGATGGATCTTCCATAGTCTTAGATGGGCAACGCATAACAGGTTGCGGGATCTATGTTGAGGACGCGCAGGGACGCGCCCTCGAGGAAATAGCATTGAAACTACCCGGACACTTAGGCGCGCAGGCAGCAGAGCTCGCGGCCATTGCATATATAGTAGAGCACCCAGATTCCTTCCCCCGCCCAGCAGACATATACTCGGACAGCCTCTATGTCTGTAACAGCCTTACAGAATTTCTGCCCCTGTGGGAAGCAAGAGGATTTGTTTCTGCAGATGGGAAACCCCTCCTCTCAGCCCCATTACACCGCCATATTTTAGAGAAAGCCCAGAACAGGACTTTTGGGATCATAAAAGCCACCATCGTTCCTCCCCCCCCTGGAAATGTAAAAGCCGACGCACTGGCTAAAGCAGGTTCCAGACATGGGTATTTTTAGAAACCCCCCGAAAGCGCGCCAGTGAGTGCAGTTCAGGTCACGCAGACTAGAATTGAGGATCTAGTAGAGGCCCAGAAGCAGGACAGCAATGTCTCGGAGATTGTGAAAGGAAAGTTTCCAGCCTCCTACGAGAGGTTCAGAAATACACTGACCACACATGACAGTGTGGTGCTAAAGGACACCCTTTATGTAATTCCTGAATAGGACAGGAACCAATTGATTTGTTTGTTCCATGATGGTCATGGACATCAGGGAATCGATCCCACTACAGCCCACCTCAAACAGCTTTGTTGGTGGCCAAATCTCAAGGAAGATGTAAGCCATTACATTGAGAATTGCCTTATCTGTGCGCAGAACAACCCCGACAGATATGCCAACAAGGCCCAACTCAGCCGCACCCGACCCGTTAACGGCCCCTGGACTAACCTCCAGATTGATTTTATAGGTCCATTGCCCCCTTGCAGGAATGGCTATAAATATGTACTGGTGGTCATAGACACCTTTACAAAATGGGTGGAAGCATTTCCAGCCCGCACCAACACCTCAAAAACCACAGCCAAGATCCTAACCCACCACAGCTTTGCAAGATGGGGACTGCCCCGCAGCATTGAATCGGACCAAGGTTATCACTATACGGGACGTGTCATGCAGAACGTCCTCACGATATTTGGCAACACCCAAAAATTCCACATTGCATACCACCCACAGTCGAGTGGTATCGTGGAGCGCATGAATCGGACCCTAAAAACCACCCTCCGAAAAATGGTCCAGCAGAACTACACCACTTGGGACTCAGTTCTCCCTTTTGCGCTGATGTTTTTGCGTAACACTGTTTCCACCTCCACAGGTTACACCCCACACACACTCATGACCGGACGCCCCATGAAAGGGACAGAATACTTGTTAGGTCTAGATCTGACCAGCCCTGAAGTTACGGCACTCACCCACGTGAAAGCTGTGGAGCAATTAGTTGCACATGTAAAAAACAGCTCAGTTAGCAGCCGCAGTAAAATTGGGCACCAGAAAGAAACAGAGCAAGGCTTGTTTCGACAAGACAGTGCATGCAACGGAGTACAATATCGGACAACAAGTGATGCTGTCTGTATATAACCCCAGCACATTCCTGTCACCAAAATACTCGGGTCCGTATTTCATTGCGGATAAAGTAAGCCCTTCCGTTTACAAAATAAAGTACCCCAATGGTAAGACTGCGTGGTTTCATATAAACCAGTTAAAGGCTTATGGAACACAGTCGAACCACGCACACCACGTCATGCTTGACGCAGCAGACCACACCCCGCCCACAGCCAACGTAACCGCACCAACCCCCACCACGTCCAGCCCAGCCACGGACTCGACCTCGACTCCATCCCCTAAATATACACTCTGCCCTGGAACGCCCACAGACTGCAGCAGCAGAGACAGAGACTGTGACTCGGACGATAGCCACAGAACGCCTCCCTACTATCCCCATGCAACCGGACCCACACCCAGCGACTCCGACTACGCTCCAAGTGATCCCTTCCTGATCACTTTTCTAAATAAATCCCACCACCGACCACCGAACCACACGGATGACCCCGATTTAGTCCCCACACAACTCGACACAACTTATTGGCACCGCGACAACTCCTACAGACTCGTCCGCAACGACGAGAGCAACCCCAACTCACACCACGCAGCCCTTTCCGCCCTAATCCACTCCAGAGTTTGGCACCCGGGAGAAGGTGACGACCTCGGGTCTGACTCCCAAACCGCCAACCCCTTTGCGACCCTATTCGCAACTGAGGTGTCCACATGATGTTTTAAAGGAAACGCTTGGGAAAAGTGTTGTCCTTCCTGATGGAACCTGCAGAATGTTTTATGTTGTTCGTACGTTTGTTTAATGTTGTTTGTCCGACAGGAGAATTTTTTTCTCACTGCCACACGCCCATTCACCTGAAACTTCTGAGCTCTTGCCCACAGACACCCACCGCGGCCAGACGCTTGTTCAGAGGAACTAGCTTTTCAGCTGATACTTGTTCGGGTACCAGACGCCCGCTCGTAACTGCCCTTCTGGTTCGAAGGTAGAACCACTACGGCAGCCCCACCACGATGACTACATTTTTGCCCGTTCTTGTCGGTTGCTCAGGCAGTGGAGAAACGGCTTGGGACCCGCCCTGCCTGGGAACCCCCCACTCTGGTCAATTACGCTCAGGGAGGGGAGACACGGCATTGGTAGCCATCCTACCCGGGGACTCCATCCAAATCTTACCCGTCGCGGCCCATACGCACCTCATTTGGCATTTTTCATTTCAAAAAGTTTTTGTTTGTTTAGGTAACCTTTAGGTTGCCGGCCATCTGCTATTTACATCCTGGAACATTTGGATGGTAACTCAGCACTGGTTCATCATTGGGAAGTGTGCCGTGTCCTAACATTTGTTTTTGGAAAAAAAAATGAGGGAGTCACACATAGTGACCAATTATAAAGGGAATAATTGGCACCAAAGGACAGACACACTAGCATACCAGATGTTAAACCAAGATAGTTACAGACACTATGCTTGTTTTACAGAACTCCAGAAGCTCCAGGATCAGAGAAAATAAAGAGCACTCAAAGAAAGAAAAGGAAAGAGGACAGCCATGAGGACTTCCTTCATCGTGATCAACATTTTTTTATTGGACATTTGGTTGCGCGTGAATGCAAACCCCATGACGTCAAACCTCCCAGCCGTTAATGTTTCACTGCCCCGCAGTACCCAGAGCCCAGTCACCAGCAACACTGCATCTTCCTGGTGTGCCAGGTTCATAACCTGGTACTCCCTGTCCTATGTGATCGAAGCACTGTTAGCGTTGGCGATACTCTGCTGTGTAGTGCAGACTATGCGCCTATGTAAATGGAGAAGGAGAGCATACCGCACTCGAACCCCGGTATATAGGATCAGATCCCCTATATTCGGTTACGACCAGACCCCCGACCCCCGCGATCTATAATAAAAACAATAAAGTGCATTCACTTGCGTTATTGCTGTAAATAAAAAGATGTACAAAACCTTTCATGAAAAAAAAACCTTGTATGATCCTGAGCTTGACTGCCAAGCCAGGAAAGATTATATGGAATGATGTGAGTTTGTTGTATGTTTTAGGAAGATAGGATAATGCAATGTTTAGTGAGTATAGTGTAATAAGGATAAATTAGAGGTTCCAAGTTTGTTATTTTGTAATGCATGTCCCTGTCTGACATAGCGCCCTTAGAATTGTTAGGTAAAATTTTTTGTGCATAGCTAGGATCAGAGCAGAGGCCATGTAGGAGGTGTCCCCCCCCCGGTCAGGGAATGGAAAGGAACAAAGTGATGTGATCCTTCACGCTTCACGTTAGGATCACAAGGAGAGAATGTAGCCACGTAAAATGGCTGATTCCCGATTAGAATGGTCAAACCCCGATTTAAAATGGTGAACAAAAGAGGCTGATGGGAAAATCAGCCAACAGGACTCAAACGGACAGCTGCAGGTAAAACAGTGTATTCGCCTCTGGGGAAGTTAGTCCAGACCGATACCTGCAGCCATCAACATCACAACAACTCAGCCATCTGCATTTTAATCAGCCATCCCCAGGAACAATTGCTACAAATTAGCAATTGAAAGCCGACCCAGACCTTTTGGCGCCAGCAGGGGCTGACACAAAGAAAGGTAAACAACCACCCCCCGATCAAGGAATCGCCCCATTATTGGACCAAGTGATTGGGACCAAGTCCAATCACTTGGAACCAGGTACGAGGTCCGCCCCGAGAGGCGGGAAGCCCCTAGGGACATAAGAATAGGGGCCAAGTTCAAATCGACCCTTCTCTTCCTGCTCGCAACCTTCGAGACCCTTCTACAAGAAACTGTAAGTGTTACTCCAGCGATCGCTACCAGATAGGCGCACCTGACTATCGACTTGTACCAGCTTTTGAATCCCGCAGGCTCAGAACCAATTCGAAAGACCTGGTGGGCCATTTCCAAAGTTAAGTATTGGCCTTTAGTGGTAGGTAGTAGTCTAGAAGTAGGATTATTGTACAAGTATTAATTGCTGTATATAATAAATGAGCGTTGCTTTAACTCTTACTAAGCGGTATGTTGCATTATTAATCATTACTTGAGCTTGAACCATGTGGCGGTATCAGAAAGATACCTGGCGACTCGTGAGCAAAGGTGACAGAATAAGAATAAAGTAAACTAAGGCTAAAACGAGCAACACTAGATATTGGGAATTGAGCAATTGGTCACTTCTGCCAGTAACACTACTGTGAGATGTCTTGGAATGTTTTCCTATGTTAAAGGTGCTATAGAAATGCAGTTAGCACAGGCTGGGTGACTCATTTTCTCAGTCAGTGCAGTCATGATGGGACGAGTGGCCTCCTTCTGTGTCATAAATCTTTGAAAAGGAGGTGTGTGTGGGAATGTGAGGAGAGAACCTGGGGGGGGCGGGGGGGGGGGGCAGCACTTCTCTTGCTCCTTAGGAGACCCAGCACGAGAGACAATGAGATGAATGTCCTTCTGTGCTGTGACAATTCTGTTCTAATGGTTGTTGTCGAAAATTAGGAAAGATAAGTTAAAACAGTATCAAAACATCGTGGTTAGGGCGGCGCAGTGGTTAGCACTGCTGCCTCACGGCGCTGAGGACCCGGCTTCGATCCCGGCCCCGGATCACTGTCTGTGTGGAGTTTGCACATTCTCCCCGTGCCTGCTTGGGTCCCACCCCCACAATCTAAAAGATGTGCAGGCTAGGTGGATTGGCCATGCTAAATTGCCCCTTAATTGGGAAAAAAAATAATTAGGTGCTCTAAATCTATTTTAAAACTTGGTGGTTAGACTGCACCATGAGTACAGTGCGCAGTTGGTTAGACTGCACCATGAGTACAGTGCGCAGTTGGTTAGACTGCACTATGAGTACAGTGCGCAGTTGGTTAGACTGCACCATGAGTACAGTGCGCAGTTAGTTAGACTGCACCATGAGTACAGTGCGCAGTTGGTTAGACTGCACCATGAGTACAGTGCGCAGTTGGTTAGACTGCACCATGAGTACAGTGCGCAGTTGGTTAGACTGCACCATGAGTACAGTGCGCAGTTGGTTAGACTGCACCATGAGTACAGTGCGCAGTTAGTTAGACTGCACCATGAGTACAGTGCGCAGTTGGTTAGACTGCACCATGAGTACAGTGCGCAGTTGGTTAGACTGCACCATGAGTACAGTGCGCAGTTGGTTAGACTGCACCATGAGTACAGTGCGCAGTTGGTTAGACTGCACCATGAGTACAGTGCGCAGTTGGTTAGACTGCACTATGAGTACAGTGCGCAGTTGGTTAGACTGCACCATGAGTACAGTGCGCAGTTGGTTAGACTGCACAATGAGTACAGTGCGCAGTTGGTTAGACTGCACCATGAGTACAGTGCGCAGTTGGTTAGACTGCACCATGAGTACAGTGCGCAGTTGGTTAGACTGCACCATGAGTACAGTGCGCAGTTGGTTAGACTGCACCATGAGTACAGTGCGCAGTTGGTTAGACTGCACCATGAGTACAGTGCGCAGTTGGTTAGACTGCACCATGAGTACAGTGCGCAGTTGGTTAGACTGCACCATGAGTACAGTGCGCAGTTGGTTAGACTGCACCATGAGTACAGTGCGCAGTTCTGATCATCTTTTCCTTTCTGGGAGGTTAAGTTGGGATGATACAGAACCCGGAGGAAATAGGTTTTCATCTCAGCATCAGGAAAACATTATCACAATCAATTCTAACGTCCCATTTAATCTCGCTCATCTTGACGAAGATAAGCGTGATGCCTGGATCTGGTCTGTCTCTCTAGTGAGAACGATGAATTAGGTTCAATTTGAATTGGTTTTTGGATCTGGCAAGCAGCTGGATTAGAGGTTTGCCCCTGTCCACACTCTCAGATCTGGCATTCGAACTCTGCTAAAGGGAAAAAAAGGAAACATTATGACAATGTGAACATTCTTTACATCCCTCTTGGTTGAGATTTCACTAAGATGCAGGAATACACCTCTGAAGACCTTCATGCAATGAAAGTGCAGGTTTTCCCAATTGGTTTGAAAGGCTTTTTAGCGGTCGCGATCGCTGTTTATCTTTTATTACTTGTCGAGGGTATCGACTTCTTGAATTCCAATACTGGAGAATGCAGAGGAATCAATGACAATTCAATACCATAAGCAGCACAATGCTACCATCTCTTGCCCTCTTCCACCCAGACTTTCCAGTCATTTAAAGATGTCAAGGTTATGTAAAGAAAATAGGTTTTTTCCTTTTTAAAAAAAAATTCTTAGGCAGTAAATAATACAAATGCCAGTCCTGACGAAAGATCAATCAGCAAAAACGTTGGCGCGATCGACCCACTGCCCGAAAGGCGCGCGGCCGGTAGATACCGGGGAGATCCGTCTTCCGGGATCTATCTTCGTGAGATGTCGCGATCTGAATCCTGCCCATTGTGGGCGGGATCATTATTTTGCAATTCTTCACATTAGACCGAGACATGAGACATTGGCCTGGCTTCTCCGTTTGGGCGACTAAGTACTGACGCCAGCGGAGCATTTGTGGCCTTTCACGACCAATCTGCTTGAAACCCTCACCGATTAACCGGCGCCAGCTGAAGCTCCCGCCGCCCGTGTTGACTGGTCCCGTGCCGTCGGGAACTCGGCCCATCGGAGCCGGAGCATTACTGGTGGGCCGGCCGATGACGCGCTGACGCCGTTGAAATGCCGTTCCAGAGGGGCGGCATGTGGCCCAGTGGTCAGCACTGGGACTGCGGCGCGGAGGACCCGGGTTTGAATCCCGGCCCTGGGTCACTGTCCGTGTGGAGTTTGCGCATTCTCCCCGTGTCTGCGTGGGTTTGACCCCCAAAACCCAAAGATGTGCGGGGTAGGTGGATTGGCCACGCTGAATTGCCCCTTATTTGGGGAAAAAAATAATTGGGTACTCTGAATTATTTTTTTTTTTTTCAAGAAATGGTGCGTTGCACGCATCATGGTGATGCCTTTTGGAGGGGGTGGAGCATGGCAGACCAGCGTCAAACTGGCGCCGGCCCCAATTTCGTTGTGGGAATCCATTCTCCGCCCGATCGCGAATTTGGGCTACGGAGAACCCCGCCCATCTGGTCTCACTCTAATATGCATTCGCCTGACTCAATGGGCTGAATGGTTTCCTTCTGCACTGCAGTGATTCAATGAAAAGAAAACTGGCAGTCCAAACTATGGTTATCAGAACATTATTAATAGAAGCTTGGGAATGTAACAGCTGTTTCCCCAGCCATTTACTTCTGTGCTTCTTTGAGGGAGAAAAGTGGCTCGGTTTCTGGGAAGTGATGAAGGAATTGCATTTACCCGGTGGCTCTATAGTAACAGTCACTTTGTAGGCAAATCTGCAGCCAATATGCGCATACATTTATGCAGTCACATGGACAACACATTAAACTGTTTTTAGGGGAGCATTGGCTAGGACCCTGAGAAAACATCCAGCTCTTCTCTCTACAGGATCGCTGGACCTTTGCCATGCAGTTGAACGGGCAGATACAGGATCATTTACTCGTCCCACAATAAGCAATGCTAAAGAGCCTGGCTGTTTGAGTGCCAACTCACCCTCTCCCTTATTCCTTCCCCAGCTGTCATCTGGTGAAACTACCTCCTAGCTGCTTTGTGTGTCTGTCGTGGCTCAGTGAGTGCCACTCCTGTCTCACTTGGAAGGTTGTCGGTTCAAGCCTCACTTCAGAGGCTGACACTCCTTTGGGGTCGTGAAGAGGGGGGACTGCTCTGTTGAAGGCGCCATGTTTGAGGTAAGAGCACAACTGTGCCTGCCCTCTCGGGTAAAGGTCCTATTGCACAATGCAGACAAGCAAGCAAGTTCTCCCAGTAACCTGGCCAATATTTATATCTCAATCAACATACTTTTAACAGATTAATTGGTCGGTGTCACGTTGCTATTTGTGGAACCTTGTCCTGACATGTGACAGGCGTTCTATGAATGCGAGGGGTTTGACATTTGGGTGCTGGGTTTGAGGTTCACAGTTGGCCTGATTCATTAGATTTTTACAGCACAAAAATAAGCCCATTGAAAAAGGGCTGGGTAAATTCAATTAATCTACCCATGCCATTTCCCTAATTGTTGTGTGGCACCCACACAACTCTGCTATCCATTTCTCTGCACATTCCCAAGGCATGGAAGGAGGTATGTACTCTAGGTTGCCTCTCGATTTAAAGGAACAGTCCCTATTTAAGAAGCTGACAGAGAAACCACATCACAGTAAGTGGAGGACAGAGCTCCCATGATCAGCAACATGGGCAGCACGGTGGCGCAGTGAGTAGCACTGCAGCCTCATGGCGCTGAGGTCCAGGTTCTATCCCGGTTCTGCGTCACTGTCCATGTGGAGTTTGCACATTCTCCCCGTGTTTACATGGGTTTTGCTCCCACAACCCAAACATTGGTTGATTGGCCACACTAAATTGCCCCTTAATTGGAAAAATGAATTGGGTACTCTAAATTTATTTTTAAAAAGATCAGCAACATTGCCCATTGTGGTGAACCACTGTAATAGGAGATGTAAGGTAGGACCTGCACTACAGGTTCGCCAGTAGCTCCTGCCGGCTGGCTCCGCCCACGGAGAACTGTATAAATATTCATGACCTCCAGTGCCCTGCCATTTCGCAGCTGCAGCAGGAGGCCACACACCTGACTGTAATAAAGCCACAGTTGTACCCAACTTTAGTCTTTGTGCAATTGATCGTGCATCAACTTATTACAGTCAGATTTTCCACAGAATGGATATCAGAATTAAGCCCGATCGCCTGCAGCTGGATTCGCACTCGCCCGACGCCAGGAAAGACTTTACTCACTGGCTAGCATGTTTTGAGGCCTACATCAAGGCTGCGGACCCCGAGCCAATGGAGGCTCAGAAGATAAACGTCCTGTACTCCAGACTGAGCTCCAGCGTGTTCCCGTTGATCCAAGACGCCACAAATTACACAAAAGCAATGGAACTCCTTCAGGAACACTACGCGCAGAAGGCGAACATGCTCTTCGTCAGGCATGTACTCGCCACCCACTCGCAACTACCTGGTGAGTTCATCGAAGATTTCTGGCGGGCCCTAATTCCACTCGTCCGGTACTGTGACTGTCAGGCCGTTACAGCCGCCGAACACGCAAATCTCCTCATGCGCGATGCCTTCGTCACGGGGATTGCGTCGGACCGCATCCGAGAACGATTACTGGAAGGGGCCACACTCGAACTGGCGGAGACAAAAGCCTTGGCGCTCACCATGACGGTCGCATCCCGTAACGTACAATCGTACCCCTCCCGCCGCGCTGCCCACCCTTCTACTCCTTCCTACCCCTCCTGGACCCCGCCGACGACCTCCTCAGCCGGGGCCCTGCCTTCCCAATACGCCTGCGCCGCACGCCAATTCGCGCACCATGGGGGTCCCCGCTTCTACTTCTGCGGTCAGCAGAAGCACCCCTGCCAACACTGCCCGGCCCGCACTGCAGTTTGTAAAGCCTGTAGTAAAAAGGGCTACTTCGCGGCGGTGTGCCAGGCCCGTGCAGCCGATGCAATCGCGCCCGCTATTGCCCCCTCCCCCACGCCAGACGCACAATGGGAGCTGCCATCTTCTCCTCCCGGGTCCATGTGCGACCAATGGCTGCCGCCATCTTGTCCCCCTTCGGCCACGTGCGCCCCATGGGCACCGTCATCTTGGCCCGACCCAGCAATGTACGCACCAGGGGCGCCGCCATCTTGTTCCCCACAGGGTCCCCGGACATCCCGACATCGGAACCGCACACGCCCGCCACCCGAAGCATCCGATGGCTACCCGCAGCTCGCTTCAATGACGCTGGGCCAATCTCGCCCGCACAACCTGGCCACCGCGTCGACAACGGTTAAAATCAACGGCCACACGACCTCGTGCCTGCTGGACTCCGGGAGCACCGAAAACTTTGTTCACCCAGATACGGTAAGGCGCTGCTCCCTTGCGGTCCACCCTGCCAATCAAAGGATCTCCCTAGCCTCCGGATCCCACTCCATCCCGATCCGAGGTTTCTGAACAGTCACCCTCACTGTCCAAGGTGTAGAATTCAGTAACATTCGTCTCTATGTCCTTCCTAATCTCTGCGCTGCACTCCTGTTGGGCCTGGACTTCCAGTGCAACCTTCAGAGCCTCACCCTCAAATTCGGCGGGCCCTTATCCCCCTTACCGTTTGCGGCCTCGCAACCCTCAAGGTCAATCCCCCCTCCCTTTTTGCCAATCTAACTGTGGATTGCAAGCCCGTTGCCACTAGGAGCAGACGGTACAGCACCCAGGACAAGACCTTCATCAGGTCTGAAGTCCAGCGGCTGCTTAAGGAGGGTATTATCGAGGCCAGCAACAGCCCCTGGAGAGCCCAAGTGGTAGTGGTTAAAACTGGGGAGAAACACAGGATGGTCGTGGACTACAGCCAGACCATCAATCGGTACACGCAGCTCGACGCGTACCCCTTCCCACGCATATCTGATATGGTCAATCAGATTGCGCAGTACCGGGTCTTATCAACAATTGACCTGAAATCCGCCTACCACCAGCACCCCATCCGGAAGTCGGACCGGCCATACACTGCCTTCGAGGCGGACGGTCGCCTTTACCACTTCCTTAGGATCCCTTTCGGTGTCACAAATGGGGTCTCGGTCTTCCAAAGAGAGGTGGACCGAATGGTCGACCAGTACGGTTTGCGGGCCACCTTTCCATACTTAGATAATGTCACCATCTGCGGCCATGACCAGCAGGACCACGATGCCAACCTCGATAAATTCCTCCGCACTGCCACTCTTCTCAACCTGACCTGCAACAAAGAGAAGTGTGTGTTCAGCACGACCCGGCTAGCCATTCTCGGCTATATAGTCCAAAACGGACTTCTCGGGCCCGACCCCAACCGCATGCGCCCCCTCATGGAACTTCCCCTCCCCCACTGCCCCAAGGCCCTCAAACGCTGCCTGGGGTTCTTTTCCTACTACGCTCAGTGGGTCCCAAACTATGCGGACAAGGCCCGCCCACTCATTCAGTCCACCCCTTGCGGCTGAGACACAACATGCTTTCGCCCGCATCAGAGCAGACATCGCCAAGGCCGGGATGCGCGCAGTGGACGAGTCACAGCCTTTCCAAGTAGAAAGCGACGCTTCAGACGTCGCCCTTGCCGCCACTCTAAACCAGGCAGGCAGACCCGTGGCATTCTTTTCCCGCACCCTTCATGCCTCTGACATTCGGCACTCATCCGTCGAAAAGGAGGCCCAAGCTATCGTTGAAGCTGTGCGGCATTGGAGGCATTACCTGGCCGGTAAGAGACTTACTCTCCTTACGGACCAACGGTCGGTAGCCTTCATGTTCAATAACACACAGCGGGGCAAGATCAAAAATGATAAAATCTTGCAGTGGAGAATCGAGCTCTCCACCTATAATTACGAGATCTTGTATCGCCCCGGTAAACTCAACGAGCCCCCAGACGCCCTCTCCCGAGGTATATGTGCCAGCGCACAAGTGGACCAACTCCGGGCCCGACACGACAACCTTTGTCACCCGGGGGTCACTTGATTGTACCATCTGATCAAAGCTCGCAATCTGCCCTACTCTGTTGAGGAAGTAAGGTCACCAGGGACTGCCAGGTCTGTGTGAAGTGCAAGCCGCACTTCTACCGGCCGGACCTCCCACCCCTTTGAACGCCTCAGCGTGGATTTCAAAGGGCCCCTCCCCTCCACCAACCGTAACATGTACATTCTCAGTGTGGTCGATGAGTACTCCAGATTCCCCTTCGCCATCCCATGCCCCGATATGCCGTCTGCCACCATCATCAAGTCCCTCAGCACCATCTTCGCTCTGTTCGGTTTCCCCGGGGAATCCTCATTCATGAGCGATGAGCTGCGTCAGTTCCTGCTCAGCAGGGGTATAGCCTCCAGCAGGACGACCAGCAACAACCCCCGGGGAAACGGGCAAGTAGAACGGGAGAATGGGATGGTTTGGAGGGCCGTCCAGCAGGCCCTTCAGTCCAGGAACCTCCCAGCCTCTCGCTGGCAGGAGGACCTCCCTGACGCTCTGCACTCCATCCGGTCACTATTGTGCACCGCCACTGATAACACACCCCATGAACGTGTTTTTACCTTCCCCAGGAAGTCCACATCCGGGGTGTCGCTCCCGGCTTGGCTCGCTGCTCCAGGACCGGTCCTTCTCCGTAGGCATGTCCGACTCCACAAGGGGGACCCCTTGGTGGACAGGGTTCACCTGCTCCACGCCAATCCTCAATATGCCTACGTGGAGTTCCCCGACGGCCGCCAAGATACTGTCTCACTCAGGTAACGGGCACCGTCAGGTTCCACCCCAACACACACCCCCCACCAATGCGCCCCCCCCCCATGCCGCTAATATTGACCCCACCAGACCACCCCCCTCCCCTTTTCTGCACAAGAGGATGAAGAGGACTTCTGCACGCTCCTGGAGTTCCCCGATGACTGGCCAGCATCAGCACGGCCACCGCCGCCATTGGTGCCACCTCCACCACCGCCAGCACCGACTTCGCCACCACCGTTACGCCGCTCCCAACGAAGCACCAAAGCACCGGACCGGCTGAACCTTTGACGGACTCCGGACCGTCAACATGGACTTTTCTTTCCCTACCACTATACATAATTGCACTAATTGTATATATTTTCACGTCACCCCTGCCGGACACATTTTTAACAGGGGGGAGAATGTGGTGAACCACTGTAATAGGAGATGTACGAACCTGCACTACAGGTTCGCCGGTAGCTCCTGCCGGCTGTCTCTGCCCACGGAGAACTGTATAAATATGCATGACCTCCAGTGCCCTGCCATTTCCCCAGCTGCAGCAGGAGGCCACGCATCTGACTGTAAAAAGGCACAGTTGTACCCAACTTTAGTCTTTGTGCAATTGATCGTGCATCACCCATGATCACACAGGACTGCATCTCCTATGATGCCATGTGACTACATTTCACATGATCACGCTGGGCGGCATTTCATAGAATCCCTAGTGGAGAAGGAGGCCATTTGATCTATCGACTGCACCAAACCTCTGAAAGAGCACTCTACCAAGTCCCAATCCCCCAGTCATAACCCCATTAGGGACAATTTAACATAGCTAATCCACCCAATGCTGTATATAGCTCGATATGCAGGGTTCACTGGATTTTTTGGTTTTATCTTTTTTCATTATTGGAACAAATTGGCTCGGTACTCTCTGTTTCCTTCTTTTTTAAATCAATTTAAAGTATCCAATCATTTTTTTTTCCAATTTCCAAATGTTAAATAGCCCCATAGTGTCCAACAGGTTAGATGGGGTCACTGGGTTACAGAGATGGTTGGGTGTTCCTTCAGAGATTTGGCGCAGACTCGATGGGCTGAATGGCCACCTTACTGATTCTATGATTTAATGAAAATCAGTCTTCCTACAAAATCCTACATTCACCATCATGTCCTGGGACTCAATTCCCATGATTCCCTGGGACTTCATTTCCCATAATGTCCTCGGACATTCCCCATGATACCCTGGGACTACATGCCAAATCCTTACTCGGGACTATATTCCCCGTGATGCCCTAGGACACAATGCTCTGTGATGCCCTGGAACTACATCCCCCTTGATGCCATAGGACTACATTTCCCATGATGCCGTAAGACTACATTTCCCATGGTACCTTGGAACTGCATAGCTATTATCACCCGGGACTACATTCCCCATGATGCCCTAAGTCTTCATTTCCCATGATACCTTGGAACTGCATGCTTCATTATCACCCCGGACTACGTCCCCATATTGCCCGGAGATTACATTTCCCATGATTCCTCGGACTACAATCCCCATGATGCCCTGAGACTACATGCCCCATGACTCCCCTGGACTACATTTCCCATGGACGATGGCGCCAGATTCCCCATGCTGCCCCGCGGCGTGTTGTTATTGTGACTTGGCCCGCGGGTCGGTGCAGGATGGACGCGGCTTTCCGCTTCTCGCTGCTCGACCTGTAAGTGGCCGAGAGACCACAGGCCTGGGCCCCCGTCCACCAGCAGTCTCAATCCCACTTTTCGTCAACCCCGTGTGGTGTCCCTCCAGACACAGCCGCGATCTTTCCATCGCCCCTCTCCCGCCTGCATCGCCCCCTCTCCCACCCTCCCCCCTCTGCATCGCCCCCTCCCCCCTGCATCGCCCCTCTACCCCCCCTCTGCATCGCTCCTCCCGCCTGCATCGCCCCTCTCCCCCTGCATCGCCCCCTCCCCCCTGCATCGCCCCCTCCCCCCTGCATCGCCCCTCTTCCCCCCCCTGCATCGCCCCCTCCCCCCTGCATCGCCCCCTCCCCCCTGCATCGCCCCCTCCCCCCTGCATCGCCCCTCTCCCCCCCCCTGCATCGCCCCTCTTCCCCCCCCCTGCATCGCCCCCTCCCCCCTGCATCGCCCCTCTTCCCGCCCCCTCCCCCCTGCATCGCCCCTCTCTCCCACCTCCCCTCCCCTCTGCATCGCCCCCTCTCCCACCCCCCCCTCTGCATCGCCCCCTCTCCCACCCCCCCCCTGCATCGCCCCCTCTCCCACCCCCCCCTCTGCATCGCCCCTCTATCCCGCCTGCATCGCCCCTCTATCCCGCCTGCATCGCCCCTCTCTCCCTCCTGCATCGCCCCTCTCTCCCTCCTGCATCGCCCCTCTCTCCCCCCTGCATCGCCCCTCTCTCCCCCCTGCATCGCCCCTCTCTCCCCCCTGCATCGCCCCTCTCTCCCCCCTGCATCGCCCCTCTCTCCCCCCTGCATCGCCCCTCTCTCCCCCCTGCATCGCCCCTCTCTCCCCCCTGCATCGCCCCTCTCTCCCCCCTGCATCGCCCCTCTCTCCCCCCTGCATCGCCCCTCTCTCCCCCCTGCATCGCCCCTCTCTCCTCCCCTGCATCGTCCCCCTCCTACCCCCGTATCACCCCCCGTCCTACCCCCACATCACCCCCCCCGTCCTACCCCCACATCACCCCCCCGCCCCCCTGCATTGCCCCCTCTCCCCTCCTGCATTTCCCCCTCCCTCCCCCCTGCATCGCCCCTCTCTGCCCCCCCTGCGTATCTCTGCCAATTGAGCCCATTTCACCCCTCTGGGCATAATCCTTACTGGTAACATTTCTCCTCTTTTTCAGATGCATTTACTCCCTGGTAAAGTCACTTTCTCGCTATGCTGCTGATCTCCAAACGTTACCACCGAACCTGAAAGACAAACTGATCAAAATCATGAGCTCACATGGCATTATCACAGATGAGAACATGCACCAGGTGAGCAGAAAGAAGGCTTGTTTGACATGAAGTGGGAGCATTTTTTTTTTAATGAACTCTATTCTCAGCAGCAGCTGACCACCGCTCCTGTAATGCATCCTTCAGCAGAGAGTTTCCTCCAATAACAGCTTTGCCACTGGAGGATTTCATATTGCTAGGTCGAACCATCCACTATGAATAAGGCCATGCCAGTGTCATGTCAATTAGAGACACCAACACTCTTACCAGGGGAATTGTTTCCCTGTGCAGAGCTTGTTCAACCTTTCAATATGCTGCGCCTTGCGAGGTGGGGGACATTATATAGCACCACCAAAATCCTTTCTGAATAACTACCTACACGGTATCACCCACAAGAGTTCTGCAGTCCAACCTTGAGCAACTTCGAGAACTCTTGTTGGATGATTTCAGTTGCCACTAAGTACTTCTGTTCCAGCATAGTATTGTTGCTAACTTTTGGTTGGCTCTTAATTTGGCTCTGTTTAATCACGTTTGCTCAAGAGTCGCCAGGTATCTTCCGACACCGCCACAAGGTTCAGAACCGAATATTGATCAGTGACTCGATACACCAGTTAGTAAGTTCAAAAGCAATGCTCATTTATCTACACACAGTCAAATCTACTCATGCATAAACTCTACAAACTAAACTACCACTATTACTAAAGCCTATACTTGGCTTCGGGCACCCACTCGGTTCTGAGGCTGCTGGGTTGAGCTCTTTACAGGGTAGCAACTAGGAGCGTCTATCTCGTAGCGTGCGTTGACTTGGGACTTACTTGGTCTGATGCGGCTGCTAGGCAGGTCTCTCTCTTCAGCGAGAGCCAAAGGAGGGCGTTTCTCCCTTGGGGGAATACCTTTTATACGGAAAAGGGCTCCGTGTGCTTTTGGTCGGGCCTTGAACTTGGCCTCAACTAATTGGTTCTTTCCCAATCATCTGCATCGATTTTCCTCCAATAGAGGGGTGGTTCCCTGATCGCTGGGCGTGTCCTGGTGACTGTCCGTCAGCTTTGTCTTAGCTTCTTCTGGCGCCGGGGAGTCTGTCCTAACATTGTGTATCTAAATGTTTCCCTTTAGTCCCCGGAGATGGCTCATTAGTATGTAGATTGTTTGGCAGTTTCTGTCCTGTCTGAGAGTTTAAGGTTCTAATCAACAGACAGAGCTTGCACCTGCTTGTTTCTTAGCATTGTCCAGTTTTCCCTGCATTCTTTGCGGGTGTCCATTTTGTAATCTGGATGTGGCCATCCCAGATGGCTACAGTATTTACTTGTGTACTGACGCTAAGTGCTTTATGTGCAGGTGTTGCATCCAGGACTCCAGAAACTGGATCTCAGCGCCTGTGACATTACAGATCATGGGTTAATCATGCTTCAGATCTGCACCCAACTGCGAGAAATCAATTTGAATTCCAGCGATTGCAAGCTTTCTATAACCTCTGAAGGTATTTTGCATGCGACGGCCATTGAGGGCTGAAACGGGGCAGTTAATTTTGTTTTAACCATTCATTATCTTCTGGGCAGACCAGAATTGTTTGGAGTCAATACGAAATGGGCTAAATAAAAATGAAACCGTGCCTGTATTACCTCCTATCACCAGAGGTAATGAGAGGGGGGAATGAATTTCCATAAGCATGAGCTAATAGCTTGTGCCCCACTGTTTACAGTGGCCTGTGAGCAGGTCACTTGGTGAGGTGAATATTATAAATTGTAAAAGACTCCTAGCACTCCTGGTAATGTCCAAGCGCGGTGCCTTCTCCTCACTAGTGGGCAGCTCCTTGATGTCACCTGTAGGAAGGAATTGAAATCAACTATGAATTGAAAGGACAATATGGTTTCAGAGCAACCAGGAGTTCAACCACAGGAAAGGTGGCTGGACAAGCAAAGCAACTCGATGATGCACATCATTTAGAGTATTTTGGAATACAGAGTAATTTAAATAAAATATATTGCCAAAACACTTTTCTTCCTTTTTCAGTTTCCCTAGGATGTATCAAAGTATTCAAGGATAAGGCTAACAAACATTTCATACAGTGCAGAAGGAGGCCATTCAGCCCATTGAGTCTGCACCAGTCCTCTGAAAGAGCACCCGACCTAGGCCCATGCCGCCAGACTATCTCTGTAACCCCACCTGATCCTTGGACACTAAGGGGAATTTAGAATGACCAATCCACCTAACATGCACATTGGTTTTAAAAAGTAGCCTATTAATGCATTGTACTCCAAATGGACATGACCAGATTCATGCACTTCTCATAGTGGATCCTTCAGCGTGCCCAGTGATCTGTAATGTAGAGCCATTGTCTTCAGCACCACTACTTGCTCTGAGTTGCAGTGGTTGGGGGTAGAGAGCCGGGAGCACGTTTGCTGGGGTAGGGTGACTTGCTGGGACAGTGCGTCTGGTTCATGGATTGTTACATCAGGCTTATTGAGTAGAAAATGGGTAGATTTTACAATACAAAGTGAATAATGACAGTGTTCTAATTGCGGTTTTCGTCGGGGCTCTAGGTTGTTCTCTTGTTGCCTCTTTTCTCTCTCTCTCTCTTTCCCCCCCCCCCCCCCCCCCCCCCCACAAAGTCATAAGAGTAGAAAGGCAGGATACTTATTTAAAGGGCATGAAACATAAATTAGATGTTCAGAGAGACTTGGGTGTGCTTGTGCAAGGAGCACAGAAAGTTAACTTGCAGGTACAGCAAGCAATCGGGAAGTCAAATAATATGTTTGCCATTATTGCAAGGGAATTGGAGCAAACCTTGCTCAGTAAATTGAGCCTATGTTTCTGGAGTTTGGAAGGGGGAGGTGATCCCATTGAAGATTCTGACAAGGTTCAACAGGGTAGAACCCTGACTGGTTGTTTCCACTGGCAAGGGAGTCTTCAACATGGGGGCACAGTCTCCAGATACGGGTTGATTATTTAGGACTGAGAACTTTCTTCATTTTAGGTGAATATTGGCCATGATCATATTGATGGCAGAACAGGCTCGATGGGCCGTATGGTTTACTCCTGCTCCGATCGCACGTTTTCTTGTGCTGTGCTCCAGTGTTTTTCAAACTTTTTTTTCCGGGGACCCAGTTTTACCAACCGGCTGACCTTCGCGACCCACGCCGGCCGACCTTCGCGGCGCACACAGGCCGACCTTCGCGACGCGCACTGGCTGACCTTCGCCGCCCACGTCAGCCAACCTTCGCGACCCAGGCCGGCCGACCTTCGCCGCCCAGGCCGGCCGACCTTCGCCACCCTCGCCGGCCGACCTTCGCATCGCACACCGGCTGACCTTCGCCGGCCGACCTTCGCGACGCACACCGGCCGACCTTCGCGGCCCACGCCGGCCGACGTTCGCGGCCCACGCCGGCCGTCCTTCGCGGCCCACGCCGGCCGTCCTTCGCGGCCCACGCCGGGCGGCCCACGCCGGCCGTCCTTCGCGGCCCACGCCGGCCGTCCTTCGCGGCCCACGCCGGCCGTCCTTCGCGGCCCACGCCGGCCGTCCTTCGCGGCCCACGCCGGCCGTCCTTCGCGGCCCACGCCGGCCGTCCTTCGCGGCCCACGCCGGCCGTCCTTCTTGACGCACCATTTTCTCTTGCCTTGTTTGTTGCTGACGAAAATGGAGGAAATGGTTTTGGGTCCCTTTGGCCCCAATGGTCCCTTTGTCCCTTTAGCCCCCTGAATTTGAAAAAAAAAAAGGGCTGCGACCATATTTATAAAAAAAAATGGGGCCGCACTGCAAAACTATGCGCATGCGCATCGATGATTGGGCACGCATGCACAGTGCGGCCACATTTTAAAAATCTTTTTCTGGCCATGTTGAAGGCCGCTCACAGCCGGCATTATTAACAGCCGGCAGTTGTGGCTGTTGCGTGCGGATTTGCGCAATCGGGGGCGCCTTGGCCCCGCGGGTCACGCCCCTGAGTTTGACAGTGCCTGCTCTGCTCCATCCTGCTTTATCCCCCACCCTCTCCCAAGTCATAACCGGACAAAAATGAAGGCTTCATTTGAATGATAAGGCAGACTAGATGTAAAGACTGTGTTACGGCTTGACATTTCATGAAGTATCAGAATTTATGATTGTTTGACTTGTCACTGATTTTTATTAATGTGATGCCATTGTGAAATCCAAACCTCTTGATTGCATGGCATTCCACAGGGTTGAAGGTTATCGCTTCATCTTGTCCCTACTTGTCGGAAGTGTGTCTGAGAAGGTGTCGGAACGTTTCAGATGAAGGGATTGTAGCACTTGCACAGCAATGTAGATTGCTCCAAGTGGTGAACATGAGTGGCTGCTTGGGTGTTACAGATGCCAGTTTACATGCACTGGGGAAGAACTGCAAATTTTTGTATAGTGTCGATTTTTCGGCTACTAAGGTACAGTCATTTTATAAGCTTCTTTAAAAATTTTGTAACATTTATGTTAGTGGCTCAAGAGAAATGAATGTATTGTCTGTTCCATTTTGTGTTTTTTTTCTCTCCGTCCTGTAGATGAGATGCTTTGGTTTGGTTCCACATAATCTTTTGGCTCCAATTTATCATTCTTCGAAATATATTTGACCTGAATAATGGTAGGTTTTCAGCTCATTTGGCCTCACTGTCTTGTCCTTTCCTCTTCAGTTTCTCTGGGAACCTCCCGTTTTCAATTACAAGTTCACGAGCATTGCCATTCTCTTTCTTTCTCTCTCTCTCTCTCCCGGTCTACAGCCCTCTAATTCAATCACCTCCTTCAGCAAGTTTTTTGTGCCTTAAAAATATGGCCAAACCAACCTGGTTGCTTTTTCTTGACGACCTTCACTAACAATCTTCCCTCCTTCACCATCCCGAGAACCTCTTCATTAATCTCTCCAACTGTCCCGCTCCATCCTTCTCCATAACCACTGATCGCATCTTACTAATCTTCGGATGGCCGCTTTTCTCAAGATTCGTATTTCAGTCCCGGACAACAAGACACTCCAAATCCTAGTTTTGATTCTTCTTTTCTTGAGATT